>NC_057948.1:1149696-1177563 GCF_018555375.3 Anguilla rostrata
TAAAAAGCTGGAACCAGACCAGTGTTCAGCACTGGCCTTTGTGTTACTGATGTCAGAGGAGATCCTGGATGAGTTTGACTTGAAGACCTACAACACATCAGCAGCAGGTCATCAGAGACTGCTACCAGTAATCAGGAACTGCAGGAAGGCCATGTGAGTATTATGTTATTAATAATGTAGATGATTGACCACATATTTTCCCACTTTCAATTTCTAGTGAGAATAAAGTGCAATAAAGGCAAGTGAAAATTTGGTTTAAAAAAAAAAAAGATTTCTGAATCAAGATGTTTTAACTAGTGCCCTCATTTGATGTTTTGTATCCAGAACATAAGAAGCATCAAATGCAAAACCTCATCACTTTTCATATATTTAATTTAATTTACTATTACTATTTACTAATTTAATACATTTACTAATTATTTGCAAAGATAGCAACTGTGAAATAAATATGGAGTTTATTGATGGGCAGAGTAATGTGATCAGAAATCAGAAATCAGAAATCAGAATCGGGTTTATTGCCAAGTAGGTTTACACATACAAGGAATTTGTTTTGGTCAGGTGGTGCGTAACAGTGAACATAAAATAAGATAAATAGAGTAAGAAAAAAAAAAAAAAAAAAAAAAAAAAAAAACATGAACAATAGTGCAGTAAAACACATAACAGACATACCATAACATTACATAACATAAACATAGTGCAAAACAATAACAATAGTGCAAGGGGATAAAGTGGTTTTAGGTACAGGTGCTGTCTGTTGGTGTCCGTGGGGGTCAGGATAACAGTACAGTGACAGTGGCATCAGTGGGGGTCCCGGGCCTTGTTGATAAGGCCAGCTGCAGTCGGGAAAAAACTGTTCTTATGACGTGGTTTTGGTCCTGATGGACCGCAGCCTCCTGCCGGAGGGGAGTGTTTGCAAGAGTTTGTGTCCAGGGTGGGAGGGGTCGGCCACAATCTTTCCTGCCCGCCTCAGGGCCCTGGAGGTGTGCAGGTCCTGGAGGGATGGCAGATTGCAGCCAATCACCCTCTCAGCGGCGCGAATGATACGCTGCAGTCTGCCCTTGTCCTTGGCAGTGGCAGCAGCGTACCAGATGGTGATGGAGGAGGTGAGGATGGACTCAATGATGGCAGTGTAGAAGTGCACCATCATTGTCATTGGCAGGTTGAACTTCTTCAGCTGCCGCAGGAAGTACATCCTCTGCTGAGCCTTCTTGGTGAGGGAGGTGATGTTCAGCTCCCACTTGAGGTCCTGGGTGATGATGGTGCCCAGGAAGCAGAAGGACTCCACAGTGTCGACTGGGGAGTCATGCAGGTGTGATGGGGCGGGTGGGGCTGCGTTCCTTCTGAAGTCCACTACCATCTCTACTGTCTTTAGGGCGTTGAGCTCCAGGTTGTTATGGCTGCACCAGGACACCAGATGTTCAATCTCTCTCCTGTAGGCAGACTCATCCCCACCAGAGATGAGTCCAATGAGAGTGGTGTCGTCTGCAAACTTCAGGAGCTTGACTGACTGATGACTGGAGGTGCAGCTATTGGTATACAGGGAGAAGAGTAGAGGAGAAAGGACGCAGCCTTGAGGGGAGCCGGTGCTGATGGTCCGGGAGTCGGAGACGTGTTTCCCCAGCTTCACGTGCTGCTTCCTGTCAGACAGGAAGTCGGTGATCCACCTGCAGGTGCAGTCAGGCACGTGCAGCTGGGAGAGCTTGTCCTGTAGTAGAGCCGGGATGATGGTATTGAAGGCGGAGCTGAAGTCCACAAACAGGATCCTGACATAGGTTCCTGCAGTGTCCAGGTGCTGGCGGATGAAGTGGAGGGCCATGTTTACAGCATCGTCCACAGACCTGTTGGCTCTGTATGCGAACTGCAGGGGGTCCAGGAGTGGGTCCGTGATGGTTTTGAGGTGGGACAGTACAAGGCGCTCAAAAGACTTCATTACCACAGAGGTCAGGGCGACGGGTCTGTAGTCATTGAGTCCTGCGGTCCTTGTTTTTTTAGGGACGGGGATAATGGTAGAGGTCTTGAAGCAGGTTGGTACGTGGCATGTCTCCAGTGAGGTGTTAAAAATGTCTGTGAACACCGGAGACAGCTGATCGGCACAGTGCTTCAGGGTGGAGGGAGAGACAGAGTCTGGTCCAGCTGCTTTGCGGGGGTTCTGTCTCTTGAATAGTCTGTTAACGTCCCTCTCCAGGAGGGAGAGAGTCGTCATTGTGATAGGGGAGGGGGAGGGGGCCTCTGAGGTGGGTGATTGTAGAGAGGCCCGGGCTCCTGCTGAGATGGGGGAGGAGGAGCTGGTGGTCTGGAGCTGGTGAATGGGTTCACGGGGGATGGTGTCAGGACTGTCCCATTGTCTTTCAAATCGGCAGTAAAACTCATTCAGGTCGTTGGCCAGGCGCAAGTCATTAGTGGAGTGGGGGGCTTTCGGTTTGTAGTTGGTGATCTGTCTGAGGCCCTTCCAGACAGAGGCCGAGTTGTTTTCTGAGAACTGCTGTTGGAGTTTCTCAGAGTACAGTCGTTTAGCATCTCTCACCGCCTTGCTAAACCTGTATTTAGACTCTTTATGATGGATCAACCTTTGTCAGAAAGTACAATTCAAGCAGATTAAAATGAAGAGAAGCTATATTAAGTTACAGTATTATGAAAAGGGTCCCTGTTTTGGTGACAGCACAGGCACAAACACACCTGGGTGCGAGTGGAATCGCTTGTCTCGCGTCTCGCAAATAAAATATTTTTCACTTTCACCAGGTTTGTCAGTTTTATGGTCTGTGGTTAATCTGGTTGTGTCAACATGGGTTTGTTGATGCAGTCGGGGATGTGTCAATAGAAACATTCGGCACTGTGTTAGTTTGGTGTTGAATAATGCGTTTGCAGTCAAACCAACCCATACCAGGTTTTAACTCGTGCTATTTTGGCATTATAACTGTGCCACACATGTGAATCCATAAACACATAACACAGATACAAGAAATATTTTGTTTATTTCTGTTTAACTATTTTAAAGAAAAGTTGTATTGTTACTCAGTCCAATGCTGGCTATTTAGGCAGTGGAGTTAATTGTGTAAACTACTTGAATGAGACAGGTGGGAGACTGGCTTTACACCCCTCAGATAGTGTTTACAATGAGCCCAGAACGGACTGGAAACTGGAAACATTTTAATCATGTGTTTGGCTGGGCTGGGTCAATGATTGAGTGGGTTTTTGGAATGTTGAAAATGCATTTTAGAATTTTGGATGGATTGGGTGGTACATCACTGTACAGCCCTCAGAAAGTCAGTACAGTGTGCTGTGTTCTACACTACATAGCCATACACCATGGGTGTGACATAGACCTCACAGAGGACACATCACAGGATTTTCATACAGACAGAAGCAGAGTCGCATGTGATAATCGCTACAGAGATTTCAGAACACAGAGTGCATGAGAGAGCAGGGACTGGTTGGCTGAGGAGCCATTTCACGAGTGAGTGTATAATTAACCCCTGTCAAAGGGGTTAATTTGTGAAATGGTTGTGACTAGGAATTAAGAATGTGTAGTTCACTTTGCAAATTAAAAAAAAAATGTTTGAAAATAATGTGGTAAACAAATGTAAAACGGAGTTATGATCATTATTGTGTATGAAATATTTGAAACTTTTGGTTTTGTTTCTGTTCTGTTTTGTTTTTGTATAGCCTAAACCTAGTAGTGAAAGGGTTGCCTATTAGAATACGTTATGTAATAAGGGTAGGTATAATAAGCTAAAGCTTCAGCCTATACCTTTTCGGTCAATATTTTTTGTTTTCCTTTTAATTTAATTTAATTTAATTTAATGCCTTATTGTTATTTATTTATTTCTATGTGCATTCTTTTTGGAAAATTGTTAATAAGGACCGAAATAAATTACTACTACTACTACTACTACTACATTCATCTTATCAAGTGCGTGTCTGAAATGAATGACACTTAGTTGAACTAAATAATTTTTTTGTTTATTTTAAATAGTAGTATGAAACAAAAATTGACAGCAAAGAAACAAAAAAGCTCTAGTAATTTCAAACTAAATGCTATCTTCTTTCCTGTCTTCTGGTGCATAAGCGCTATGCCTGCCTAGCTGAAACAGTAGCAGCAGCAGCAGGATGGAGAGGCCGACTGGAGGCTGTCTCTGCCAGCTGCCTCCTGCCCCTGGCCAGTCTGGGAATATTCTCCCTGCGGAACTGTTCATGGGAATGGAACCTTTTATTATATCTTTTAAAACTGGCATATGAACATAAAATAAACTGTTTTTGATTAAATATTAACAAAATAATGAATGTAAACTATTCAGTTTCATCTTCATTGGTTTGTAGAGGTCCTCATAATTTGTTGTAATTGTTATAAGTTGGGCAGAGAAAATTCTCCCCGTAGAATAACCAGCACGGTGAGGTATATCCATGTAAGAAATAGGATTTATTTCTGCAGAAAGAGTCCGGAAACTATACACAACAAGATGGATAAGCCTGAACTGGAGAAAGCAGGGGCAGTCCCTGCTTTCATAAGCAAAAAGTGTTTTAACAATAACATACATAATTCTACATCCGATTGGCACAGACAACAAGATGGATAAGTCCGGTCCCTGCTTTCATGATTGGTACATGATTAATACATATGCATATTGTAAGATTTAACAAAGTAAATGTTTGGCTGTGTCTAGTCATATAGCATGAATACTGAATAAGCACACAGTGACCTCTTAGTCTTCAGTGTTACATAAACAAGCTTTATATCAGATATAATAGTTTGATTTTTATCGATCGGTTGCTTTCAGAGTCCTGGGCAGCATGGCATCATAGCCAGTTTCTCCCTGGCAGGATGGCAGGGGGGAGGATAAGGAGGAAGGCCAAGCTCACCAGTTTGAACTTATAGAAATCCAGAGAGACAGAGAGAAAGAAAAAAAAGACATGCACATAGACACACACACACACACACACATATATGCAAAATTTTTAAATTCTTGTCCTTGGGAGGTTCGGTGCCTGGAGACGGAGGGGCCCTGCTGCAAGGCCTAGGAATTTCGTGTTGTACAGACTTCTAGTTATGCTAGAGAAAACTCTCCTCCCTTCAGTAGAGATGATCACAACACGCTTGCTCTTCAGCCATGGTGACATTAGCATTTGGCTGTGTTTCCTAAAGGGAAAGAAATGGGGTGATCTGATTGGCAATAATGAAACCAAACCCAACCACACCCACAGAACCATTTATTCTTATTGAACCTCTTTTATAACTGTGCCGCAGTTGCGCTAGTGCCTGGAGTCAAGAAAGGACTGAAATACCAAAATTCACCAGCGCCTTGCATTGCTGCTAGTGTTTGACAGTTGTGCCTTGACTGAGAAAATGGGGCCCAATTTAAACATCTAATTTAATAACACAGGCTCAACTACACAAACAAAAACAAAATTAGACAGTCCTGGAAATTAAGTAAAAGATAATCATGAAAGAAACGAATGAAAGACAAAACAAAACCAAGGCTTGTCTCTCCCACATTAAAACTGATCAAGGCCAAAGACGCACAGCTGAGAAGAAAGACAAAGCTGAGACACAAGAACAAAGGCTCATGTCTGCTTAACAAGCCAGCATTTTATAGCCTGTATTCTATCAACATTTGTCCTTAACTTGGACTTGGACTAGTAAATGCACTTCATACCTTTTCTTCACAAACTCAGTTTGGTGAATTAATTCAAGTTATTGCTGTAATTGCCAAACTGTTTGTGAAGAAAAAACATTCCTTGCTTTTAATTGTAAGTTTTAATTATAAGAACAAATGTTGTTTGAATCCCTGCCATGTGTTTGAAAGAGGGGGGTTCCCCTTCTCTTCCTGGTCTATGCATAATTAATTACTGATTAGAAGAGAACAAAGGAGAGACTTATCTATACCCCTTTTTATATTTTACTTTTAAGCCACTTGATAGGATAACACTTCTTTTGAATGTCATGATTAAAATTATGTTAAGTTTGGTTTGGGAGGGATATGTTTGGTTATGAATTAAATGTTTGTGTTTCTATGTTGGGTGACTAGGGCAGGCAGTAAATGTACCATCTGTAAAGGCCAGTGGTACCACCCTGGTCTCTGCTTTATTCTCTTATAGGCTGACCCAGAATCTCCAGCATAGTGCCTGTAGATAGAGTGCAAATAGGAAGGTAGAGGAATCGTAGGATATAATGGGTGCCAGAGTGAGGTCTTCTCAGGGAACTGTTAAATTAGCCTCTAAACCCAGCGCCTGTTCTTGAGGTAATTCTGAGGCTTGTCTCAGGCTAAAGCCACAACTGTACAGGGATTCTGAAGTTTCCTAGAGCCCAGAACAGGCTGAATCATGTCTCATTGGGCTCTGCCATCAAATATATCACAATCGCAACAAAATAAACTCAATGGTATCATTAACAGGTGTTCCCACAGACCTTTGGAATACCTTGTTTCTCTACCTGTCATATGTAATACCAGAAGACCGGAGGCACAGCTGGTTATATGTGAACAGATCACTTCCTTGTCTTTCTGCTTCTAAAGTGAATCTACTATTAACTGTATTTTAGATTGCAATGATGTGGGTAGTTTGTCACAGAAAATCAAAACTAAAGAAACAAACTCACTGTCCTCTCTGGAAGATGTGTGTTATTATTTTGCAAGGTAGATGAGCCCTTTGCTCCAATTCAGAGAACTTACAGTATAAGAAAAGGGGACATTTGGGTCAGAATTACATCTGTAGAACAGTCAGGGTTCAGCCCAGCAGGATGTTTAATTTTCAGGTCCAAAATACTGCAGTTGGAGAGTGTAGCACAGACAACTTCCTCAGAGCATCATCAACCTTAAAATCCTCACTTTCACTCCTCATTACTGAACACTATAATTGGCACATTTCCCATATTAGATACATGCTTCATGTATACCTAATATAATAATACTATAATATATTAACTCTTCTTTGCAGACTGAACAACTGTGAACTCACACAGAAGTGCTGTAATATTGTGGCCTCAGCTCTCCAGTCATCAAACTCACCCCTGAGAGATCTGGAGCTCAGGTACAATAACCTGGGAGATTCAGGAGTGAAGCTGCTCTGTGCTGGACTGAGGAGTCCAAACTGCAAACTACGGAGACTGGGGTGAGTAGTGCTGTGTATTGTGTGATCTTAACTAAATAGTATGGTTCTATCTCATAAAAAACATGTTTTCAACGTAAAAAAATGCCAATTTACTAAAAAGTATTGATATCAAAATGACGCCAAGTTACGATACTACAAACAATATAGGCTATCTTGCCTCACCGAAATGACATAAGATGTATCTCAAAGCAATGCTACCCAATATTTCCTCAGTTCTTTCAAGTCACTTGGCCCTGTGTATAAGCATGCACTACATGGACAGGCCAAACATATGTGTGGATGGCTCTCTCACAGTCAAGATTGATTGAATAGGTGTGTGTATGTTCAATTTGTATTGGTATGTAGGCCTATGTATTTCGCTGCCCAGGCTTTCTGTTGCGTGAATGATAGTATGTTTCTTGGTACAAGTGTGTTTGTGAATGTGAATGTAAGATGCTGCCAGGGAAATGTCCCCATGCGGATAAAGAAGTTCTCTATGTATGTATGTACAATATGTGTTTTACATGCAGTATTTATTGTACGTAGCAAATATACAATAACTTGCACATGTACTCAAATTCAGTTCAGAAGCAAGTATAAACATGTTTTCTGGAGAAATGTGATTCCTGTCGTTGCTCAGCAGCAGTTTTGTACATTAATGAATTTATACATTAATTTCAATGTACAATGTTCAATGTGTTCCATGAGGCAATTCGAAATATTTGTCTCTTTGATCTGACAGAAAGTGTGCATGACATTGTGAAATGGTAAGATTAGAAAACACAGGGCCAAGTGACTTGAAAGAACTGAGAAAATATTGGGTAGCATTGCTTTGAGATACATCTTATGTCATTTCGGTGAGGCAAGATAGCCTATATTGTTTGTAGTATCGTAACTTGCCGTCATTTTGATATCAATACTTTTTAGTAACTTGGCATTTTTGTACGTTGAAAACGTGTTTTTTTTATGAGATATCAGTTCTTTTTGCAAAGCGTTTTATTATGAGAGTGAGAAATGCGACCCTGTAAAAAACGGGTGTGGATTATGGCTATCGTTGTGTGAATTTGTACAGTCTGATGAGCGTGTACCGTTCAGCAGTTTCGGTTTGCTGTGAAACAGTGTCTGTGAGAAAGGATGCAGTGGCATAAGCGTAAACGAATGAGAAACGCAGATTAAATATGGCCAGTTTATGTACTCACGGATTTGACGTCCATGCAACGAGCCTTGACTGACAAAAGAATCAGCAAGTCAGTAGAATTATAACTCCCTAGGTCGCAACTTGTGTAGCCTTCTGTCCTGCTCCGTTGTCTGTTATTTCGTGGAGATGCACTATTAGTGTTTGTAAGGTTTATCCTTCTGTCCTGCTCCGTTGTCTGTTATTTCGTGGAGATGCACTTTTAGTGTTTGTAAGGTTTATAAGGCATTTTGATAGGCTTATCTGCAGGTAGGAATCCTCTTCGCTGTTTTGCTAAAGTAGAACCGGAAAACATGATAGTGCAGAATAGGAGCAGACGCATATGTCCCAGCAGGCTTTGCATATGAGAAAATGACAACAGTGTGAGAGAAATTAGGATGAAATTACGAAATTCCGTAGTTGAAACAATATGTTTTTAGCAGAGTGGGCATGTAGGTGAAGGTTGACATGATCACGGAGTATAGTGCGAAGTAAATGGAGTGACCATGAGCGAGCTTATATTCCTTATCGAATGGTATATATAACAGTCGCTGTATAACATTAACTGTGGAAGTGGAGGTTTAAGTAACAAGTGAAATCCATTGCATTGCTGTGTTTTTTTCATGTTCAGTGCTAGTAGTTATAACTATGAGTGAATCATGATTTTAAATGTAAATGTTTTAATGGGGAGTTGCAGAATGTACACGTAATTGTTTGTATGTGGCTAGATAGAGAACAGGGCAAGGTAACATGAATGTAGAAACGTGGCGTTTGCTGATAAGAAGGTTTTGTACGGTGGCCAAGTGAAGAAATGTAGTTGGTAGAAATGGCACAGCGGTGAACTGGTGTAACTTTGTAATAAAAGGAATACATTTGCCGTCATGAAATGCATATGGGTGGCCATGAGTGAGTTTTGGTAAAGCAAATATAAGGGTAAGAAAACGTTATTAGTGAGGGTAAAAGCAGGTTAAAGAAACGTGTTTGTAGCTGGGCTTGAACCTACCATCCCGTGTTCCCAAGACTGTAACCTTACCCACTAGGTCACAAGCAGATTAGCTATTAAACTTCGAAATGTTTCAGCGTAAGAAGGAATGGGTATTTTGCCTGTGTGTGCGAGTTTTTGATTGGGTGGTCAACTGGTGTAACTTTTTTAATAAAAGGAATACATTTGCCGTCATGAAATGCATATGGGTGGCCGTGAGCGAGTTTTGGTAAAGAAAATGTAAAAGCGTAAGAGAACGTTAATGTGAAAGAGGAAAGTATCTGAGGTTTACCAGTCTGCCACTTTGTTAGGGGCAGCACCATGACATATGCAATGCGTGAAAGATAATTAGCAAACCTGTCCGTGGTTTTAAAGAAGAACACAAGCGAGTAAGCGCAGAAGAGCTCCAGTTGAATCCATATGGCTTTGCAATATTTTAGCCGGTGAACAATTGAACGTGCAGACGGAACGTCATAATACTGTGGTGCAAAAGCAATAATTGAGAAATAGTAGGCAATTATTAGTGAAGGTAAATGCAGGTTAAAGGAGTAACATGGTGGTTGAACGTGACACTTCTCAGTTGTCTTTAGGCAAGAACAAAACAAATGTGCATATTTTTTTTTTATTATTCAGTCATTTCAATGTACTTTAAAACGTGTTTTTCTAAGCCTAAATTTCCCGCTATAAAAGTTCACCCGAACGGTCTGGGCGTGGTAATGAGAACTGTCAGTTATGTTAACTGTCAGTCAGCTATGATTGACAGACCGTGGCCCGTTACCATAGCTACCCCCATGCTACGTGCTGTTTTTGGGAGACTTTTCACAAGCTAGCTAGCTTAGTAGTATATGAAGTACCGATAGATAGCTAAGGTAAAGACGTTGACTTGTATCCAATTATAATTTTTGCTGTCAAGTTAAGATGAGAGCACAACTATGACATCCTCATAAAAGCAAACTAGCTAGCTAACGTTATCGATAACATTGCGTTATGAAAGCGAACTACCTAGCTAGCTAACGTTAGCTAGCTAGCTAAATTAATATAACCAGAAATAATCTAATAGTCCTTAAAAGTCACTCTAATGTAAGTGAACCTAACGTTAGTCAAATATGTGCATTGTCTTGCCTGTAAGCCAGCCGCGCAAACTATGGGTCTGGAGTTATCCATGGGTTTACGGGGCGTGGGAAAGGGGAGTGGTGTGGGAGTACTCTGTTCGTGACGGACCAAGTTGACAACTTTGTCAACCGTTTGAAAATAGGACGGTAAATTTAAAACGCATATTTCTCCAAAAATGCAGAACGGACATATTTAATACTGTACTCATTGTGTTTCTTCAATGCCTCGTGTGCAAGTAGCACATAAAAACGAGAAAGTGTGAAAATCACCATGGTACTCCTTTAAAGAAAGGCGCTCTAAGGTGGGTTTGAACCTTAGACCTTGTGTTCTCAAGACTGTAACCTTACCCACTACGCCACAGGCGGACTAGCTGTTTGTACTGTCAATGTTTCAGAGTAAGAAGGTATGGATATTTTGCGTGTGTATGCGAGTTTTCCATTGGGTCGTGTAGGTGAAGATTTGGCGGTGTCGATAAAATGTCCAATGGGGAGACATGTTATTAGTGGGATAGGCGGCAGGAAAAATAAGAATAAGAAGAAGAAGAAGAAGGAGAAAACGCAAAATCCCCTTAGTTTGGGGCTTTATTGTGTGGACATGTGAAGTTGTTTACGAAATCTGTCTGTTGAAATGGGGTCAGAATGTACGGGCTGAGTGTCTGTGGCTGTTGTGGTTATTTCTGTGGGGAACCCTGAAAAGTGCCAAACTCTCGGTGCTGTATAGGTATGGGGGCATGCCCCCGCCAAGGCGTAACTTGGCGGGATGGCATACCTGCCATCCCAATTCAGTGAAATATTAAAACCCTCTTTCTCTCTCAGTTTACTCCTCTGTCCACCCGGATTTCTTTGCCCATATATACCTTACTCCTCGATCACAACAAGCAAATAAAAGCAGGATAAAACCTTTTGAGGGTTGCCAGGTTTGTGGTTCCTGAGCAGACTGTAAGGTTTCATTGGAGTCTGTAGTATCAGGTCACAGGTGATGACTGGATTCTGAATGTCTGATTGACATGGTAAAAGATTGACCGCCTGTATAGTACAATGTTTCAGGTCTGTCACACATTGCAGTCTTCATCCATCTCCATTATTCACTACCTGCTATGAACTCTAATGAAATCCATACATTTACCCCACTCTCTTTCACACACTGACCTTTTGATGAAGGTGAGTTTTACTCCTTCATCACACTTCATCACACACCTGTGTGTGCTGCAGGATTGTGGTGTTTCTGAAAGGATTGTGAATAAAATGGTATTTTATTCTACTGATAAAGCCGGGCATTAACTATTGGCCGGCAGGGTATGTGTGTACATCTTGGGGGGAGAGTGTCCATCTGAACAACATGTGAGCTGCTGTTTAGATGCAGTGTTACATCGTTTAGTTTAGTCAATTTTTTGTGCAGTTTATATTACTCCACAAGGTCTCCCAAACATGTTGATAAGGGGTTTTAAAAGACAAACATGACTTAATATATCAGGCTTGTATTATCATTGTTATTATCATTGTATCAAGTGTCCGCGAATAAAATGAATGGATGGATTATAGGGCAAGGACACACAGAACATAGGTGCAATGTGTGGAATTTTCAGAAGACAACACGTTTTTAATAATCTAGTGTCTACCAGCAGTAAAAGTTAGTGGCAATAATCAGTTGTGGTGTTCTCATACAGCCAGTAGATGGCGATGCAGTGTAATTCCAGTTTCTGCCGTAGTTCAGTGGTACTCACTAATTTTCTTAGGAGAGCCACTTATGAGTAAAACCATTACTCCAAGAGCCACAGAGATTGCAGGTATAACTCAGATGTTTTTTTATCATCACTCTCAAGATATTTACCATCTTTGTGTATGTTTAAAAAAATACAGTACCATGCTTTCCATCCTTTCATCTCTTTTTATTCTCAATTCATAATTGCATTGCATTATTAAAAGGTATAATACTTGTGTGTGAGTGTGTAAGGCTGGGAGTGGAACTCATCTTATGTATGTATGTACATATGCAATTATACATAAGCATTATCAACATGAAATTTAAAAAAGTTCACAAAAATGTATATATTGGCCTACTAATAGAGATGAAAAA
Organism: Anguilla rostrata; assembly: GCF_018555375.3. Taxonomy (NCBI): domain Eukaryota; kingdom Metazoa; phylum Chordata; class Actinopteri; order Anguilliformes; family Anguillidae; genus Anguilla; species Anguilla rostrata. The sequence goes on from NC_057948.1 coordinate 1,162,125, forward strand.
CTTATTTTTCTCTGTTATATTTGTGTCAATATGTTGAGGCTCTCATGTGTTTTATCTGTCCCTTGACTTTCTCCATGCAAAACTTGTAGTTAGTGGTTGCAATCCTAGTCAAACAATCAAGATGCACATCTGTAAGCCTACTTCTATCTTTTCTTTTGACAATGCTCATTATAGAAAATGTTGCCTCGCATAAGTTCTCACAAAAAAGCTCATTACCTTCTGCACACAGAGCTTTAAATGTGGATAATCTGAGGCTGGGACCATGCTCCAGAAATGAGCAACGCCTGATCTGAGCTCAGTTTTCAGTACATCGTTGACCTGCAGCTCAAGAATCTCACTCTGTATTACAGCAAGGTCTGGACAAAAGGTTTTTCAGAGCAGGTGTAAGGCTTGACAATGGCACATTAAAAGGGTTCTCAATGAATTTGAAAAGCTCCCTATATCCCACAACATCTTGAAATCTCCTTTCAAATTCATTTCTTATTTCCTCTCATATGCCTACAAATTCATCATAGTCAAAATGTTGCAGTAGATCAGGGTTAGCAGTTGTGCAGGGTCTTAGATTGGAAAAGTGAAGAAATTCTCTGTCAGGTATGAAGAGAGTGGTGATCTTGTGCTGGAAAGCAGTGACTGCTCTTAGCATGTTACCTGGGTGCTTCCCTTTTCCTTGGAGTTGGAGGTTAAGGGAATTCAGCTGGGATCTGATGTCAGTGAGGAGTGTCAGCTGTAATATCCAGTGTGGGTCCTCAAGCTTTGGCTCAGCCCTCCCCTTGCTTGCATGAAAATCAGGGATGTGAGGAAGTTGAGTACAGAATCGTTCAGTTAGTTGTGCATCACCAGATCCCCGTACTCTGCCTCGTATTCCTCCAGAAGTGCACGGAATTCCCGGTGATTAAATGCCCTGGCCTCGATAAAGTTGATGACTCGCACAACAAGCTGCATCACATTCTTTAGCTCTTGGTTTTTAAGTTTTGACACCAGTGCCTCCTGATGAATTATACAATGAAAGGAGACAAACTTGGGAATGCTGTCTTCCATCAGTCCGATAAGTCCCTTCTCTCCTTCCCTCTCATGCTTGGAGCTCCGTCAGTGCACACCGACACAAGTTATGACCAGTCGATTTGTTTCTCTGCAAAAAAGTTCATCAGTGCTTGAAAATCGTCCTCCACTCTGGTCTGTCCATGAAGTGGAAACAGATATAACAGCTCCTCCCGAAATTTGTTCTTTTGAATAAAGCAAACCCACACACACAATTGCGCCATGTCGCTTATATCTGTGCTCTCATCTAGTGCAATGCTGTAACATGGTGTCGCTGCAAGATCTGCAATTCGCTGTTCCTGGATATCTTTCCCAATAAACTCAATCCTCCTCATCAATGTCGAATCTGAAAGCTGCAATGCACGTATTTGCTTTATTAGGGGCCAAGCACCGAAGGTGCAGGGAACCTATTGTAATCGTTAGTATTATTATTATTTCTGCAATGCGAGTCTATGGCAGCCCATAGAACCCATTGGTGGTTTTTTATGAAATTTGGCACATTGATAGAGGACAGTCCAATGTTTGCAGGCGTCAAATTTGGGGTCAATCCAGCCAACTCTGTAGCGCCACCAACAGGCCAAACTTCAAGGTACATTATTGCTTATAACTTTTTAACCGTTTGTCCTAGAGTTGTGCGGATTGTTTCCCCTGAATCCCTGGGTCATGCCGATTCCAATGCACTCATTGCCGTTAAAACGCGTCATTATAGATTTTCCGCCATTTTGAATTATTCAAAAAAACTACTTTTGCGAACTAGTCCTAGAGCGTTGATCCGATCACCACCAAATTCGGTAGGCATGATCTACAGATGGTGCTGACCAAAAGTTATTCACAGAATTTTGATAAAGCAATTTATTTGGCCACAATGAGCCAATTAATATTGAGAAGGGCGTGGTTTGTAATATGAAGGTGTGTAAATTCTGAACGGATTGACCTAACACCACAAAACTTCACAGTCATATTAGGAGACATAAGGGGAGTCCATCCCTCCATTTTAGGCCGGATCAAACAAAATGGTGGCGCTAGAGAGCTCATTTCCTGTTTTGGCCTAACCGCTAGGCCGATGTTTTCGAAACTTGGCACACATATATTGGAGCACTCTATATGGACAGGGAGGAACTATGACGCTGATTGGCCAAGATGAGGCGATGTCATGAGCAAAAAGGTGTTTTTCTTAGATAACTTTGAACAAGCGTATCTCCGTCCCCATTTGAGCTACAGTCATGTAATTTTGCACATATGTGCAACTCGTCAAGGGTAACAAGTTTCTAATTAGGACCCATAAGCCCCGCCAATTGGATCGTCCTCAAATTAGACATTTTTGAAAAATGCTTCAAATGCGTTCTGCCATAGAAGTAGACTTTTTCATGTCATTAAACATTACCGACAGCAGATGGCGGCATTTAGCTATAAAACGGTTACTTTTCACAAAGAAGTGGTTCAAGGGTATTAGAAATCCGAGTAGACACGGATACCCTTGGTGGATTTTTATGAAAATTGCCATGTTGATAAAGGACCGTCCAATGTATCCAGGCGTCAAATTTCGTGTCAATACATCCAACTCCGTAGCACCACCAACAGGCCAAACCTTCAAGTGACAACCTTCAAGTAGCTGGCCAGCTGTCAAAGCTTGGATGCATATTATAATACTTAGGTTATATCACTGGTATTGTTTCATACAACCTCTATCTGGCATAACTAAAATGAGAAAAATACAACTTTTCGGTACCTATAGGCATGTTGCAAAAACGCAATGTTAACTTTTGCTAAGATTTATTAATGAGCAATGAGTATACCTATTGATTGATAATAACCACATAAATAATGATTACATTTATTTATTGTCATACCACTGAAAATACATACAATTGACAACATGAATAGCATTTCCAATAATAAATGTGATACAACTGAAGGTGCTAAAAACAATGGTTTCAGTAAATGCAATGACACATATTAAGGTGATTTCCAAAGAAATTGTCAAACCAGCAATGAAATTCTGGATAAAATAATACAAACATAACAACAGTATGATTACATTAGGAATAAAGTGTGAACAGGACTATGAGAACATTTCAGTCAACTTGGGAAAAAAATATCTTGCTTGACAAGCCGAGTCAAAATGAAAAGGGGATGGAATTTCCTTCCTAAGGAGTACAAATGTCTATAATACTCAAGAGGTCAGTATGGTCAAATGAGGTTCTTTGGGTTGTAAAGTCACATAAGACTTGCTGTCTGTCAGCAGAGATGGAGGAGGAGCCTTCCAACACACCCTGTGGCAGGACTGGAGGTCGCACATGAGTGCTGTAGCCTAGGTACTAGCAACAGTTAATAAAGGCCCTCCAGACAACCAGGGGCCTCTGCACGTTAGGCAGCAGACAACCTGGGGCCTCTGTAGGTCAGGCAGCAGGCAGTGGACAACCAGGGGCCTCTGCAGGTCAGGTAGCAGGCTGTGGACAACCAGGGGCCTATGCAGGTCAGGCAGCAGGCAGCGGACAACCAGGGGCCTCTGCAGGTCAGGCAGCAGGCAGTGGACAACCAGGGGCCTCTGCAGGTCAGGCAGCACACAGTGGACAACCAGGGTTCTCTGCAGGTCAGGCAGCAGGCAGCAGGAAGGTAGGGACCTCCAAGCCCAAGGATTGCACCAGCAGGTTTTGGTGTGGTGAGCTGGGAATCTCAAAGTACCCAGGTGGTGCTTGCAGGTCAGGCCATGTAGTGTCAGGGGCTTGCAGGCTGCAGGTGGCGCTGGCAAAAATGACTACAACCAGGGAGGGATCTCCAGTCAACCAAATGGGAACACTGGATCAGACCGTGTTTAGTCTGGGTTCCAGAGCGGTGCTGGTGAGTTGGCCATACATGACATAGGGGCCTTCAGGAATCTTGGTGATGCTGCCAGGACAGGCACTGCTGAGCAGAACACCTCCAGGCCTAAAGTGATCACAGGCCGAACTGGTAGTGCTGAGGTAGGGGCCACAGGTTTGTGCTGGTGAGTTTGTCAGCGATGAGCCAAGATCTCCTAATTTTCATGGGGGCAGGCACATGCAGAGGTGGGCTCTGGGTTCCCGAGACAATGTAGGTCCAAGTAGCCATTGTGCACTGTGCTCATCTTGTGTCCTAGGGCTGTGATCTTCCACAAATTAAACTGTTTTGACAAATGCTTCAAATGCTTTCTGCCATGGAAGTCTATTGCGGCCCCTATAACCGACTGGTCGATTTTTACAAAACTTTGCAGAATGGTTGTGCCGTTCTCCCTGCGACGGACTGGTGTCGTCTTCAGGGGATCCTCCGGCTGCTTGTCGGCCAGGCGCCCCATTCGTGCTTGGCCCCGCCATTGCTGCTCGCAGCTATATTTAGGGGCCAAGCACCGAAGGTGCAGGGCACCTATTGTAATCGTTAGTATTATTAGGGGCCAAGCACCGAAGGTGCAGGGCACCTATTGTAATCGTTAGTATTATTATTATTTCTGCAATGCAAGTCTATGGCAGCCCATAGAACCCATTGGTAACTTTTTATGAAATTTGGCACATTGATCAAGGATAGGCCAATGTATCCAGGCATCGAATTTGGGGTCAATCCATCGAACTCTGTAGCGCCACCAACAGGCCAAACTTCAAGGTACATTTTTGCTTATAACTTTTGAACCGTTTGTCCTAGAGTTGTGCGGATTGTTTCCACTGAATCCTTGGGTCATGCCAATTCCAATGCACCCATTGCCGTTAAAACGCGTCATAACAGATTTCCCGCCATTTTGAATTATTCTAAAAACCTACTTTTGCGAACTAGTCCTGGGGCGTTGATCCGATCACCACCAAATTCGGTAGGCATGATCTACAGATGGTGCTGATCAAAAGTTATTCACAGAATTTTGATCAAGCAAATTATATGGACACAATGAACCAATGAAAATTGAGGAGGGCGTGGCTTGTAACATGAAGGTCTGTAAATTCTGAATGGTGTCACCTAACACCATGAAACTTGGTAGGCCCATCAGCAGCCATGAGTGGAGGCTAACCCTCCATTTTCGGCCCGATCAAGCCAAGTGGTGGCGCTAGAGAGCTCATTATCTGTTTAGGGCTAACCGCTAGGCTGATGTTTTCGAAACTCGGCACACATACATTGGGGCACTCTATGTGGACAGGGAGCAAATATGAAGCCGATTGGCCAAAAGGTGGCGCTGTCATGAGCAAAAAGGTGTTCTTCTTAGATAATTTTGAACAAGCGTATCTCCGTCCCCATTTGAGCTACAGCCATGAAATTTTGCACATATGTGCAACTCGTCAAGGGTAACAAGTTTCTAATTAGGACCCATAAGCCCCGCCCATTAGATTTTCCGCAAATTAGACATCTTTTGGCCTAGAGCTGTGATCTTCCACAAATTAAACTTTTCTGACAAACGCTTCAGTTGCTTTCTGCCATGGAAGTCTATGGCGGCCCCTTCAACCGACTGGTCGGTTTTTACAAAACTTTGCAGAATGGCTGTGCCGCTCTCCCTGCGACGGACTGGTGTTGTCTTCAGGGGATCCTCCGGTTGCTTGTCGGCCAGGCGCCCCATTCGTGCTTGGCCCCGCCATTGCTGCTCGCAGCTATATTTATTATTATTATTATTATTTCTGCAATGCGAGTCTATGGCAGCCCATAGAACCCATTGGTGGATTTTTGTGAAATTTGGCACATTGATAAAGGACAGTCCAATCTATCCAGGCCTCGAATTTGGGGTCAATCCAGCCAACTCTGTAGCGCCACCAACAGGCCAAACTTCAAGGTACATTATTGCTTATAACTTTTGAACCGTTTGTCCTAAGGTTGTGCGGATTATTTCTCCTGAATCCTTGGGTCATGCCGATTACAATGCACCCATTTCCGTTAAAACGCGTCATAATAGATTTCCCGCCATTTTGAATAATTTAAAAAACCTACTTTTGCAAACTAGTCCTAGGGCGTTGATCCCATCACCACCAAATTTGGCACGTATGGTCTACAGATGGTGCTGACCAAAAGCTACTCACACAATTTTGATAAAGCAATTGATTTGGCCACAATGAGCCAATGAATATTGAGGAGGGCGTGGCTTGTAACATGAAGGTCTGTAAATTCTGAACGGTTCTTCCGAACACCATGAAACTTGGTAGGCATATCAGTTGACATATGTGGAGGCTGCACCTACATTTTCGGCCCGATTAAACCAAGTGGTGGCGCTAGAGAGCTCATTTTCTGTTTAGGCATAACCGCTAGGCCGATGTTTTCGAAACTCGGCAAACATATATAGGGGCACTCTATGTGGACAGGGAGGACATATGATGCCGATTGGCCAAGAGGTGGCGCTGTCATGAGCACAAAGGTGTTTTACATCATTTTGAACAGGCATATCTCCGTCCTCATTTGAGCTACAGTCATGAAATTTTGCACATATGTGCAACTCGTCAAGGGTAACAAGTTTCCAATTAGGACCCATAAGTCCCGCCCATTAGATCTTCTGCAAATTAGACATTTTGTGTCCTAGAGCTGTGATCTTCCACAAATTAAACTTTTTTGACAAATGCTTCAATTGCTTTCTGCCATGGAAGTCTACGGCGGCCCGTATAACCGACTGGTCTGTTTTTACAAAACTTTGCAGAATGGTTGTGCCGTTCTCCCTGCGATGGACTGGTGTCGTCTTCAGGGGATCCTCCGGTTGCTTGTCGGCCAGGCGCCCCATTCGTGCTTGGCCCCGCCATTGCTGCTCGCAGCTATATTTATTTCTGCAATGCGAGTCTATGGCAGCCCATAGAACCCATTGGTAACTTTTTATGAAATTTGGCACATTGATCAAGGATAGGCCAATGTATCCAGGCATCGAATTTGGGGTCAATCCATCGAACTCTGTAGCGCCACCAACAGGCCAAACTTCAAGGTACATTTTTGCTTATAACTTTTGAACCATTTGTCCTAGAGTTGTGCGGATTGTTTCCACTGAATCCTTGGGTCAAGCCGATTCCAATGCACCCATTGCCGTTAAAACGCGTCATAACAGATTTCCCGCCATTTTGAATTATTCTAAAAACCTACTTTTGCGAACTAGTCCTAGGGCCTTCATTCGATCACCACCAAATTCGGTACGTATGATCTACAGATGGTGCTGACCAAAAGTTATTCACAGAATTTTGATAAAGCAATGTAAATGGCCACAATGAGCCAATGAAAATTGAGGAGGGCGTGGCTTGTAACATGAAGGTCTGTAAATTCTGAACGGTTTCTCCGATCACCACGAAACTTAGTAGGCACATCAGCAGCCATGAGAGGAGGCTAACCCTCCATTTTCGGCCCGATCAAGCAAAGTGGTGGCGCTAGAGAGCTCATTTTCTGTTTAGGTATAACCGCTAAGCCGATGTTTTCGAAACTCGGCACACATATATTGGGGAACTCTATATGGACAGTGAGTAAAAATGACGCCGATTTGCCAAAAGGTGGCCCTGTCATGAGCAAAAAAGTGTTTTTCTTAGGTAATTTTGAACAAGCATATCTCCGTCCTTATTTGAGCCACAGTCATGAAATTTTGCACATATGTGCAACTCCTTAAGGGTAACAAGTTTCTAATTAGTACCCATAAGCCCCGCCCATTAGATTTCCCGCAAATTAGACATCTTTTGTCCTACAGCTGTGATCTTCCACAAATTAAACTGTTTTGACAAATGCTTCAAATGCTTTCTGCCATGGTAGTCTATTGCGGCCCCTATAACCTACTGGTTGGTTTTTACAAAACTTTGCAGAACGGTGGAGGGTTGTGCCGTTCTCCCTGCGACGGACTGGTGTCGTCTTCAGGGGATCCTCCGGTTGCTTGTCGGCCAGGCGCCCCATTCGTGCTTGGCCCCGCCATTGCTGCTCGCAGCTATATTTAGGGGCCAAGCACCGAAGGTGCAGGGCACCTATTGTAATCGTTAGTATTATTATTATTTCTGCAATGCAAGTCTATGGCAGCCCATAGAACCCATTGGTAACTTTTTATGAAATTTGGCACATTGATCAAGGATAGGCCAATGTATCCAGGCATCGAATTTGGGGTCAATCCATCGAACTCTGTAGCGCCACCAACAGGCCAAACTTCAAGGTACATTTTTGCTTATAACTTTTGAACCATTTGTCCTAGAGTTGTGCGGATTGTTTCCACTGAATCCTTGGGTCAAGCCGATTCCAATGCACCCATTGCCGTTAAAACGCGTCATAACAGATTTCCCGCCATTTTGAATTATTCTAAAAACCTACTTTTGCGAACTAGTCCTAGGGCCTTCATCCGATCACCACCAAATTCGGTACGTATGATCTACAGATGGTGCTGACCAAAAGTTATTCACAGAATTTTGATTAAGCAATTTATATGGCCACAATGAGCCAATGAAAATTGAAGAGGGCGTGGCCTGTAACATGAAGGTGTGTAAATTCTGAACGGTTTCACCGAACACCATGAAACTTGGTAGGCACATCAGCAGCGATGAGAGGAGGCTAACCATCCATTTTCGGCTCGATCAAACAAAGTGGTGGCGCTAGAGAGCTCATTTTATGTTTAGGCATAACCGCTGGGCCGATGTTTTCGAAACTCGGCACACATATATTGGGGCGCGCTATATGGACCGGGAGGAAATATGAAGCCGATTGGCCAAGAGGTGGCGCTGTCATGAGCAAAAAGGTGTTTTTCTTAGATAATTTTGAACAAGCATATCTCCGTCCCCATTTGAGCTACAGTCATGAAATTTTGCACATATGTGCAACTCATCAAGGGTAACAAGTTTCCAATTAGGACCCATAAGCCCCGCCCATTAGATTTTTCGCAAATTAGATATTTCTTGTCCTAGAGCTGTGATCTTCCACTAATTAAACTGTTTTGACAAATGCTTCAAATGCTTTCTGCCATGGAAGTCTACGGCGGCCCATATAACCGACTGGTCTGCTTTTACAAAACTTTGCAGAATGGTTGTGCCGTTCTCCCTGCGACGGACTGGTGTCGTCTTCAGGGGATCTTCCAGTTGCTTGTCGGCCAGGCGCCCCATTCGTGCTTGGCCCCGCCATTGCTGCTCGCAGCTATATTTAGGGGCCAAGCACCGAAGGTGCAGGGCACCTATTGTAATCGTTAGTATTATTATTATTATTATACTTTCTGCAATGGGAGTCTATGACAGTCCATAGAACCCATTGGTGGTTTTTTATGAAATTTGGCACATTAATAGAGGACAGTCCAATGTATCCAGGCATCAAATTTGGGGTCAATCCATCCAACTCTGTTGCGCCACCAACAGGCCAAACTTCAAGGTACATATTTGCTAATAACTTTTGAACCGTTTGTCCTAGAATTGTGGGGGTTCTTTCCCCCGAATCCTTGGGTCATGCCGATTCCAATTCACCCATTGCCGTTAAAACGGGTCATAATAGATTTTCCGCCATTTTGAATTATTCTAAAAACCTACTTTTGCGAACTAGTCCTAGGGCATTATTCCGATCTCCACCAAATTCGGACCATATGATCTACAGATCGTGATGACCAAAAGTTATTCACAGAATTTTGCTAAAGCTATTTATATGGACACAATGAGCCAATGAATATTGAGATGGGCGTGGCTTGTTACATGAAGGTGTGTAAATTCTGAACGGTATCACAGTAACACCATGAAACTTGGTTGGCATATCAGCAGCCATAAGTGGAGGCTAACCCTCCATTTTCGGCCCGATCAAGCAAAGTGGTGGCGCTAGAGAGCTCATTTTCTGTTTAGGCATAACCGCTAGGCCAATGTTTTCGAAACTCGGCACACATATATTGGGGCACTCTATATGGACAGGGAGGAAATATGATGCCGATTGGCCAAGAGGTGGCGCTGTCATGAGCAAAAAGGTGTTTTTCTTAGATAATTTTGAACAAGTATATCTCCGGCCCCATTTGAGTCATGAAATTTTGCACATATGGGCAACTTGTCAAGGGTAACAAGTTTCCAATAAGGACCCATAAGCCCCGCCCATTGGATCTTCCGCAAATTAGACATTTTTGAAAAATGCTTCAAATGCGTTCTGCCATAGAAGTCTAGACTTTTTAATGTCATTATACATTAACGACAGCAGATAGCGCCATTTAGCTATAAAACCGGTTGCTTTTCACAAGGAGATGGTTCAATGGTATTAGAAATCCGAGTAGACACAGATCCCCTTGGTGGATTTTTATGCAAATTGTTGTGTTGATAAAGGACAGTCCATTGTATCCAGGCATCACATTTGGGGTCAATCCATCCAACTCTGTAGTGCCACCAACAGGCCAAACTTAAAGGTACATTATTGCTTATAACTTCTGATTCGTTTGTCCTAGAGTTGTGATCTTCCGCAAATTTGACATTTTTGAAAAATGCTTCAAATGCTGTTTGCCATGGAAGTCTATGGCAGCCGCTATAACCGACTGGTCGGTTTTTACAAAACTTTGCAGAATGGTAGAGGGTTATGCCGTTCGCCCCGCGATGGACTGGTGTCTTGTGCAGGGTTTGTTCTGGTTGCTTGTCCTCTTGGTGCCCCTGTAGTGCTTGGCCCCTTCATTGCTGCTCGCAGCTATATTTATTATTATTATTTCTACCATGGGAGTCTATGGCAGCCCATAGAACGCATTGGTAACTTTTTATGAAATTTGGCACATTGATAGAGGACAGTCCAATGTTTCCAGGCCTCGAAATTGGGGTCAATCCAGCCAACTCTGTAGCGCCACCAACAGGCCAAACTTAAAGGTACATTATTGCTTATAACTTTTGAACCGTTAGAACTAGAGTTGTGGGGATTGTTTCCCCTGAATCCTTGGGTCAAGCCGATTCCAAAGCACACATTGCCGTTAAAACGCGTCATAATAAATTTTCCGCCATTTCTACTTTTTCAAAAAACCTACTTTTGCGAACTAGTCCTAGGGCGTTCATCCGATCACCACCAAAATTGGTACGTATGATCTACAGATTGTGCTGACCAAAAGTTATTCACAGAATTTTGATACAGCAATTTATTTGGCCACAATGAGCCAATGAATATTGAGAAGGGCGTGGTTTGTAATATGAAGGTGTGTAAATTCTGAACGGATTGACCTAACACCACAAAACTTCACAGTCATATTAGGAGACATAAGGGGAGTCCATACCTCCATTTTAGGCCGGATCAAACAAAATGGTGGCGCTAGAGAGCTCATTTCCTGTTTTGGCCTAACCGCTAGGCCGATGTTTTCGAAACTCGGCACACATATATTGGGGCACTCTATATGGACAGGGAGGAACTATGACGCCGATTGGCCAAGATGAGGCGATGTCATGAGCAAAAAGGTGTTTTTCTTAGATAACTTTGAACAAGCGTATCTCCGTCCCCATTTGAGCTACAGTCATGAAATTTTGCACATATGTGCAACTCGTCAAGGGTAACAAGTTTCTAATTAGGACCCATAAGCCCCGCCAATTGGATCGTCCTCAAATTAGACATTTTTGAAAAATGCTTCAAATGCGTTCTGCCATAGAAGTCGACTTTTTCATGTCATTAAACATTACCGACAGCAGATGGCGCCATTTAGCTATAAAACGGTTACTTTTCACAAAGAAGTGGTTCAAGGGTATTAGAAATCCGAGTAGACACGGATACCCTTGGTGGATTTTTATGAAAATTGCCATGTTGATAAAGGACCGTCCAATGTATCCAGGCGTCGAATTTCGTGTCAATACATCCAACTCCGTAGCACCACCAACAGGCCAAACCTTCAAGTGACAACCTTCAAGTAGCTGGCCAGCTGTCAAAGCTTGGATGCATATTATAATACTTAGGTTATATCACTGGTATTGTTTCATACAACCTCTATCTGGCATAACTAAAATGAGAAAAATACAACTTTTCGGTACCTATAGGCATGTTGCAAAAACGCAATGTTAACTTTTGCTAAGATTTATTAATGAGCAATGAGTATACCTATTGATTGATGATAACCACATAAATAATGATTACATTTATTTATTGTCATACCACTGAAAATACATACAATTGACAACATGAATAGCATTTCCAATAATAAATGTGATACAACTGAAGGTGCTAAAAACAATGGTTTCAGTAAATGCAATGACACATATTAAGGTGATTTCCAAAGAAATTGTCAAACCAGCAATGAAATTCTGGATAAAATAATACAAACATGACAACAGTATGATTACATTAGGAATAAAGTGTGAACAGGAATATGAGAACATTTCAGTCAACTTGGGGAAAAAAATATCTTGCTTGACAAGCCGAGTCAAAATGAAAAGGGGATGGAATTTCCTTCCTAAGGAGTACAAATGTCTATAATACTCAAGAGGTCAGTATGGTCAAATGAGGTTCTTTGGGTTGTAAAGTCACATAAGAGTTGCTGTCTGTCAGCAGAGATGGAGGAGGAGCCTTCCAACACACCCTGTGGCAGGACTGGAGGTCGCACATGAGTGCTGTAGCCTAGGTACTATCAACAGTTAATAAAGGCCCTCCAGACAACCAGGGGCCTCTGCACGTTAGGCAGCAGACAACCCGGGGCCTCTGTAGGTCAGGCAGCAGGCAGTGGACAACCAGGGGCCTCTGCAGGTCAGGCAGCAGGCAGCGGACAGCCAGGGGCCTCTGCAGGTCAGGCAGCAGGCTGTGGACAACCAGGGGCCTATGCAGGTCAGGCAGCAGGCAGTGGACAACCAGGGGCCTCTGCAGGTCAGGCAGCAGGCAGTGGACAACCAGGGGCCTCTGCAGGTCAGGCAGCAGGCAGTGGACAACCAGGGGCCTCTGCAGGTCAGGCAGCACGCAGTGGACAACCAGGGGCCTCTGCAGGTCAGGCAGCAGGCAGCAGGAAGGTAGAGACCTCCAAACCCAAGGATTGCACCAGCAGGTTTTGGTGTGGTGAGCTGGGAATCTCAAAGTACCCAGGTGGTGCTTGCAGGTCAGGCCATGTAGTGTCAGGGGCTTGCAGGCTGCAGGTGGCGCTGGCAAAAATGACTACAACCAGGGAGGGATCTCCAGTCAACCAAATGGGAACACTGGATCAGACCGTGTTTAGTCTGGGTTCCAGAGCGGTGCTGGTGAGTTGGCCATACATGACATAGGGGCCTTCAGGAATCTTGGTGATGCTGCCAGGACAGGCACTGCTGAGCAGAACACCTCCAGGCCTAAAGTGATCACAGGCCGAACTGGTAGTGCTGAGGTAGGGGCCACAGGTTTGTGCTGGTGAGTTTGTCAGCGATGAGCCAAGATCTCCTAATTTTCATGGGGGCAGGCACATGCAGAGGTGGGCTCTGGGTTCCCGAGACAATGTAGGTCCAAGTAGCCATTGTGCACTGTACTCATCTTGTGTCCTAGGGCTGTGATCTTCCACAAATTAAACTGTTTTGACAAATGCTTCAAATGCTTTCTGCTATGGAAGTCTATTGCGGCCCCTGTAACCGACTGGTCGGTTTTTACAAAACTTTGCAGAATGGTTATGCCGTTCTCCCTGCGATGGACTGGTGTCGTCTTCAGGGGATCTTCCGGTTGCTTGTCGGCCTGGCGCCCGATTCGTGCTTGGCCCCTTCATTGCTGCTCGCAGCTATATTTAGGGGCCAAGCACCGAAGGTGCAGGGCACCTATTGTAATCGTTAGTATTATTATTATTATTATTATTATTATTATTATTTCTGCAATGCGAGTCTATGGCAGCCCATAGAACCCATTGGTGGATTTTTGTGAAATTTGGCACATTGATAAAGGACAGTCCAATCTATCCAGGCCTCGAATTTGGGGTCAATCCAGCCAACTCTGTAGCGCCACCAACAGGCCAAACTTCAAGGTACATTATTGCTTATAACTTTTGAACCGTTTGTCCTAGAGTTGTGCGGATTGCTTCCGCTGAATCCTTGGGTCTTGCCGATTCCAATGCACCCATTGCCGTTAAAACGCGTCATAATAGATTTTCCGCCATTTTGAATAATTTAAAAAACCTACTTTTGTGAACTAGTCCTGGGGCGTTGATCCGATCACCACCAAATTCGGACCATATGATCTACAGATAGCCCTGACCAAAAGGAATTCACAGAATTTTGATAAAGCAATGTAAATGGCCACAATAAGCCAATGAAAATTGAGAAGGGCGTGGCTTGTAACATGAAGGTGTGTAAATTCTGAACGGTGTCACCTAACAGCATGAAACTTGGTAGGCACATCAGCAGCCATGAGTGGAGGCTAACCCTCCATTTTCGGCCCGATCAAACCAAGTGGTGGCGCTAGAGAGCTCATTATCTGTTTTGGGCTAACCGCTAGGCCGATGTTTTCGAAACTCGGCACACATACATTGGGGCACTCTATGTGGACAGGGAGCAAATATGAAGCCGATTGGCCAAAAGGTGGCGCTGTCATGAGCAAAAAGATGTTTTTCTTAGATAATTTTGAACAAGCGTATCTCCGTCCCCATTTGAGCTACAGCCATGCAATTTTGCACATATGTGCAACTCGTCAAGGGTAACAAGTTTCTAATTAGGACCCATAAGCCCCGCCCATTAGATTTTCCGCAAATTAGACATCTTTTGGCCTAGAGCTGTGATCTTCCACAAATTAAACTTTTCTGACAAACGCTTCAGTTGCTTTCTGCCATGGAAGTCTATGGCGGCCCCTTCAACCGACTGGTCGGTTTTTACAAAACTTTGCAGAATAGCTGTGCCGCTCTCCCTGCGACGGACTGGTGTCGTCTTCAGGGGATCCTCCGGTTGCTTGTCGGCCAGGCGCCCCATTCGTGCTTGGCCCCGCCATTGCTGCTCGCAGCTATATTTATTATTATTATTTCTACCATGGGAGTCTATGGCAGCCCATAGAACGCATTGGTAACTTTTTATGAAATTTGGCACATTGATAGAGGACAGTCCAATGTTTCCAGGCCTCGAAATTGGGGTCAATCCAGCCAACTCTGTAGCGCCACCAACAGGCCAAACTTAAAGGTACATTATTGCTTATAACTTTTGAACCGTTAGAACTAGAGTTGTGGGGATTGTTTCCCCTGAATCCTTGGGTCAAGCCGATTCCAAAGCACACATTGCCGTTAAAACGCGTCATAATAAATTTTCCGCCATTTCTACTTTTTCAAAAAACCTACTTTTGCGGACTAGTCCTAGGGCGTTCATCCGATCACCACCAAAATTGGTACGTATGATCTACAGATTGTGCTGACCAAAAGTTATTCACAGAATTTTGATACAGCAATTTATTTGGCCACAATGAGCCAATGAATATTGAGAAGGGCGTGGTTTGTAATATGAAGGTGTGTAAATTCTGAACGGATTGACCTAACACCACAAAACTTCACAGTCATATTAGGAGACATAAGGGGAGTCCATACCTCCATTTTAGGCCGGATCAAACAAAATGGTGGCGCTAGAGAGCTCATTTCCTGTTTTGG
>NC_057948.1:1177663-1184227 GCF_018555375.3 Anguilla rostrata
GGACTGAAATACCAAAATTCACCAGCGCCTTGCATTGCTGCTAGTGTTTGACAGTTGTGCCTTGACTGAGAAAATAAGGCCCAATTTAAACATCTAATTTAATAACACAGGCTCAACTACACAAACAAAAACAAAATTAGACAGTCCTGGAAATTAAGTAAAAGATAATCATGAAAGAAACAAATGAAAGACAAAACAAAACCACAGCTTGTCTCTCCCACATTAAAACTGAGCAAAGCCAAAGACACACAGCTGAGAAGAAAGACAAAGCTGAGACAAGACCAAAGGCTCATGTCTGCTTAACAAGCCAGCACTTTATGGCCTGTATTCAATCAACATTTGTCCTTAACTTGGACTTGGACTACTAAATGCACTTCATACCTTTTCTTCACAAACTCTGTTTGGTGAATTAATTCAAGTTATTGCTGTAATTGCCAGACTGTTTGTGAAGAAAAAACATTCCTTGCTTTTAATTGTAAGTTTTAATTATAAGAACAAATGTTGTTTGAATCCCTGCCATGTGTTTGAAAGAGGGGGGTTCCCCTTCTCTTCCTGGTCTATGCATAATTCATTACTGATTAGAAGAGAACAAAGGAGAGACTTATCTATACCCCTTTTTATATTTTACCTGTAAGCCACTTGATAGGATAACACTTCTTTTCAATGTCATGATTAAAATTATGTTAAGTTTGGTTTGGGAGGGATATGTTTGGTTATGAATTAAATGTTTGTGTTTCTCTGTTGGGTGACTAGGGCAGGCAGTAAATGTACCACCTTTAAAGTCCAGTAGTACCACCCTGGTCTCTGCTTTATTCTCTTATAGTCTGACCCAGAATCTCCAGCATAGTGCCTGTAAATAGAATGCAAATAGGAAGGTAGAGGAATCGTAGGATATAATGGGTGCCAGAGTGAGGTCTTCTCAGGGAACTGTTAAATTAGCCTCTAACCCCAGCGCCTGTTCTTGAGGCTAAAGCCTCACCTGTACAGGGATTCTGAAGTTTCCTAGAGCCCAGAACAGGCTGAATAGTGTCTCATTGGGCATTGCCATCAAATATATCACAATCTCAACAAAATAATCTCAAAGGTATCATTAACAGGTGTTCCCACATACCTTTGGAATGCCTTGTTTCTCTACCTGTCTTATGTAATACCAGAAAACCGAACACACAGCTGGTTATATGTGAACAGATCACTTCCTTGTCTTTCTGCTTCTAAAGTGAATCTACTATTAACTGTATTTTAGATTGCAATGCTGTGGGTAGTTTGTCACAGAAAACCAAAACTAAAGAAACAAACTCACTGTCCTCTCTGGAAGATGTGCATTATTATTTTGCATCGTTCCTTTTGGTGGTAGCTGTGCCAAGCATTCAACAGCTTTGCAAGTTAACTCACTGTCCACTTTGAAAGATGGCAGCTGCAGTTCTGGGATGGGATGGGAGGGCTAAGCCCAGAGAACAGATTATAGAAAAGGTAGAGGAGCCCTTTGCCCCAATTCAGAGAACTTACAGTATAAGAAAAGGGGACATTTGGGTCAGAATTACATCTGTAGAACAGTCAGAGTTCAGTCCAGCAGGATGTTTAATTTTTAGGTCCAAAATACTGCAGAGTGTAGCACAGACATCTTCCTCAGAGCATCATCAACCTTAAAATCCTCAATTTCACTCCTCATTACTGAACACTATCATTGGCACATTTCCAATATTAGATACATGCTTCATGTATACCTAATATAATAATACTATAATATATTAACTCTTCTTTGCAGACTGAACAACTGTGAACTCACACAGAAGTGCTGTAATATTGTGGCCTCAGCTCTCCAGTCATCAAACTCACCCCTGAGAGATCTGGACCTCAGCTACAATAACCTGGGAGATTCAGGAGTGGAACTGCTCTGTGCTGGACTGAGGAGTCCAAACTGTAAACTACAGAGACTGGGGTGAGTAGTGCTGTGTACTGTGTGATCTTAACTAAATAGAATTTGTGATTATGGTTCTATTCAGTGAAATATTAAAAAGCTCTTTCTCTCTCTGTTTACTCCTCTGTCCACCAGCATTCTTTCTTTGCCCATATATACCTTACTCCTCTCTCACAACAAGCACATAAAAGCAGGATAAAACCTTTTGAGGGTTGCCAGGTTTGTGGTTCCTGAGCAGAATGTAAGGTTTCAGTGGAGTCTGTAGTATCAGGTCACAGGTGATGACTGGATGCTGAATGTCTGATTGACATGGTAAAAGATTGACCACCTGCATAGTAAAATGTTTCAGGTCTGTCAAACATTGCAGTCTACATCCATCTCCATTATTCACTACCTGCTATGAACTCTAATGAAATCCGTACATTTATCCACTCTCACACACTGACCTTTTGATGACAGTGAGTTTTACTCCTTCATCACACACCTGTGTGTGCTTCAGTATTGTGGTGTTTCTGAAAGGATTGTGAATAAAATGGTATTTTATTCTGCTGGTAAAGCCGGGCATTAACTATTGGCCAGCAGGGTATGTGTGTACATCTTGGTGGGAGAGTGTCCATCTGAACAAAATGTGAGCTGCTGTTTAGATGCAGTGTTACATTGTTTAGTTTAGTCACTCTTCTGTGGTTCCAGTCCCAAGTAATGGTCTGGATATTGTACCACTGTAAGCAGGCATGCTGTGTGGAATAGCCTGATTCAGAGATCGATGTTCTGGCTCTAGCTCCTATCATCTAAAGCAGTGGTGTCAAACTCGTTGCCATGGAGGGCCGTGTGTATGCAGGTTTTCATTCCAACCAATTAATGCTGCCTTAATTGAGTCCAATTACTCATTCAGCCATATGCGTTTAACTGCATTGAAGCACAGAATATAAGAAAATTTTTATTTAGACAATGCGGGTCACCATAGACGTCGGGTCACCATTGTGCACAAACCTGCATCCCTAATTCAGCAAATAATTTAACTAATTATATAATCAAGATCTGAGGCTGGAATGAAAACCTGCGTACACACGGCCCTCCATGGCAATGAGTTTGCCACCACTCTTCTAAAGGATAACATCATTTACAGGAGTATTTCTTAGATAAGTATTCCAATTCTTTCAAATGCCCCCACTTATTACATTTTTTGTGCAGTTTATATTACTCCACAAAGTCTACCAAACATGTTGATAAGGGGTTTTAAAAGAAAAAAATGACTTAAAAGCCTGATATTATCATTATCATTGTTACAATAATAATTAAATGCAATGCAACAATTAGCCTGTTAGATAATTAACCTGCGAGAATAAAACAAACAGATGGATTATAGAGCAAGGACACACAGAACATAGGTGCAATGTGTGGAATTTTCAAAAGACACCACATTTTTAAAAATCTAGTGTCTACCAGCAGTAAAAGTTAGTGGCAATAATCAGTTGTGCTGTTCTCATACAGCCACTAGATGGCAATGCAGTGTAATTCCAGTTGATGCCGTGGTTCAGTGGTACTCTGTCACATAACAGGTAGGGGGGACCCAAACGCAGAGGGAAAAAAAACACAAACTCAAAAAGGGAAAATTAACAAAGACTTTACTTACAGGACAGGCAAACAAGCAGGGAACAGAAAAGGCCACGATGGGCAAAAACACAAACTCAAAAAAATATCTAATAAAACAGAAAACAACAGGAACTCAAAAACACAGGCAGGGCAGAACACAGGCAGGCAGAGTACAAGGGCAAACAAACACAAACAGGTCAAAAACGCAGGCAGGTACATACGATCTGAAACACACGTCAGAAACAAAGACAAGGAACCAGCACCCAAGTCAAGGGGACAAAGAACTTAAATAGACAGGGGGTAACAAGACACAGGTGAACTCAAAAAACAATCAAACCAGAAAAGGAGGGGATAACAAGACACAGGTGGGAACAATGATAGAATAACGAGACAACAATAATACAATTAACAGGGGGGAGCAGGACACAAAACAGAAGTGCCACCATCTGGCGGCCCAACAAGGGAAACACAGACAGGAAAACACAGAACCATGACATACTCACTAATTTTCTTAGCAGAGCCACTTATGAGTAAGACCATTACTCAAAGAGCCGCAGAGATTGCAGATATAACTCAGATGTTTTTTTTAATCATCACTCTCAAGATATTTACCATCTTTGTGTATGTTTAAAAAAATACTGTACCATGCTTTACATCCTTACATCTCTTTTTATTCTCAGTTCATAATTGTATTGCATTATTAAAAGATCTAATACTTGTGTGTGAGTGTGTAAGGCTGGGAATGCAACCCATCTTATGTATGTATGTACATATGCAATTATACATAAGCATTATCAACATGAAATAAAAAAGTTCACAAAAATGTATATATTGGCCTAGTAATAGAGATGAAAAACGTCTTTTTCTCTGTTATATTTATATCAATATGTTGAGGCTCTCATGTTTTTTAGCTGTCCCTTGACTTTCTCCATGCAAAACTTGTAGTTAGTGGTTGCAATCCTAGTCAAACAATCAAGATGCACATCTGTAAGCCTACTTCTATGTTTTCTTTTGACAATGCTCATTATAGGAAATGTTGCCTCACATGAGTAAGTGCTCACAAAAAAGCTCATTACCTTCTGCACACAGAGCTTTAAATGTGGATAATCTGAGGCTGGGACCATGCTCCAGAAATGAGCAACGCCTGATCTGAGCTCAGTTTTCAGTACATCGTTGACCTGCAGCTCAAGAATCTCACTCTGTATTACAGCAAGGTCTGGACAATGGTTTTTCAGAGCAGGTGTAAGGCTTGACAATGGCACATTAAAAGGGTTCTCAATGAAATTGAAAAGCTCCCTATACCCCACATCTTGAAATCTCCTTTCAAATTAATTTCTTATTTCCTCCCATATGCCTACAAATTCATCATAGTCAAAATGTTGCAGTAGATCAGGGTTATCAGTTGTGCAAGCTCTTAGATTGGGAAAGTGAAGAAATTCTCTGTCGGGTATGAAGAGAGTGGTGATCTTGTGCTGGAAAGCAGTGACTGCTCTTAGCATGTTACCTGGGTGCTTCCCTTTACCTTGGAGTTGGAGGTTAAGGGAATTCAGCTGGGATGTGATGTCAGTGAGGAGTGTCAGCTGTAATATTCAGTGTGGGTCTTCATGCTTTGGCTCAGCCCTCCCCTTGCTTGCAAGAAAATCAGGGATGTGAGGAAGTTGAGTACAGCATCGTTCAAGCACCCGGCCACGCGATAGCCATCTCACTTAGTTGCGCATCACCAGATCCCCGTACTCTGCCTCGTATTCCTCCAGAAGTGCACGGAATTCCCAGTGATTAAGTGCCCTGGCCTCGATAAAGTTGATGACTCGCACAACGAGCTGCATCACATTCTTTAGCTCTTGGTTTTTAAGTTTTGACACCAGTGCCTCCTGATGAATTATACAATGAAAGGAGACAAACTTGGGAATGCTGTCTTCCATCAGTTCGATAAGTCCCTTCTCTCCTTCCCTCTCATGCTTGGAGCTCTGTCGGTGCACACCGACACAAGTTTCGACCAGTCGATTTGTTTCTCTCCAAAAAAGTTCTTCAGTGCTTGAAAATCGTCCCCCACTCTGGTCTGTCCATGAAGTGGTAACAGATATAACAGCTCCTCCTGAAATTTGTTCTTTTGAATAACGCGAACCCACACACACAATTGCGCCATGTCGCTTATATCCACGCTCTCATCAAGTGCAATGCTGTAACATGGTGTCGCTGCAAGATCTGCAATTCGCTGTTCCTAGATATCTTTCCCAATAAACTCGATCCTCCTCATTAATGTTGAATCTGAAAGCTGCAGTGCATGTATTTGCTTTATTATTATTATTATTATTATTATTATTATTATTAATAATAATAATAATAATAACAACAACAACAACAATAATAATAATAATAATAATAATAATAATAATAATAATAATATCATTATTATTATGCATGGTACATTATCTCAGCTGAGGTCAAAAAGCATTGTTTAACAATTTCAGCATCCGTGAAAGCCTTTTTATGCCTAGCTAAAATCCATGCGATCTCCTAAGTGGCCTCGGTCCATTTCTCGGCAACAGAGACTGATCTCATCATCATTTTTTGCTTCTCAGTCAGAGTCTGTGTCAACTGTTTAATTTTGTTAGTCCTCAGGTTGCTACCTGGTGGGTACAACATGTTGTACTTGGCGTGAAAATCACTAAAGTGGCGTTCAAGGTTAGACCATTAACAATTGGCACTAGTCTTCTGGCAAATTAGGCAGAATGGAGTGGATTCGTATTGCACAAAGAAATACTCCCCATCCATGTACCTGAAATTTTCGGTGTTCTTTCCTAAATTGACCACACTTTTTTCTTTGCTGGGCAGCATCGGTGTCTTGGGCTTCTGGGCCAACTGATCCCGCATTTTTCCCCCCTTCTTTCCTCACGTTGCTCTTTTTTTCCTCGGCCTGTTTATAACTCCTCACGTCCTAATGAAGAATCCTTTTTTCCTTTTTTTTAAACCCGCCTTTTTTCCCCCAAGGGGGAAAAAAATTTAAAAATTTTTTTCCCCCCCCCCCCCCCCTTTTTTTGGCTTTCTCTTCA
>NC_057948.1:1184327-1230577 GCF_018555375.3 Anguilla rostrata
AAGGAGCAACCCCCAGATGGGAAAGCAGAGAAATTTCATTGGGGGGATAAATGCTTAGATTCATTGAGTGATCTAGGGGTTAATTTAATCGATTAACTTTTAATCATTAAAAAGAATTTGTTTGTTTCTTTTATAGATTAAAAACTGTTAAAATTTCTTTAAACCCTTTTAAATGAAAAAAAAGTTGGGATTAGTTTTAAATTTAAAGAGAATTTTTAAAAAATTTAAATGAAAATTTCATGGTTCCTCGACGGGGAGATTAGTAAAATGTTATTGGCCATTCCGGAAATCAGTCCCATTGAGCAGTCTTCTCGCTGCGGTCTCACCTTCAGCAGGCTGCACACCGATGCCCAAAGCAGTAGACATGTCCATTCCTTAACAAAAAGTTAAGTTAATTTAACCCTATATTTTATACAAATTTAAAGAATAATAAGCACCATAATAAGCAGTTTTAAAAGAGCATTAATAAGCGTATAAAACCCATTTGCCTTAAATAAGCAGCTTTAAATAAGCATTTTGAATAAGCACATTAAAAAAGCGTATAAATCTTTTGCATTAAAAAGCAAAATTTAATAAAAAATATCTTTTGCACCATCACATCATTTCAGCCCCCCCTTGCGGCCCCCTTCCTGAACAGTTTTCTCAATTTTGGGAATCTGTGTTTTTATGATTTTGCTTCTTGTAGTTTTGGCCTTAATACACAATCCTGTTTAAATTATTGTTTGAGTATGTCTTAATAAAACCTCTCTGATAGATACAGCTCATTAATTGGTAAGTCTGTTTTGAGTCATTCTTTTTATAGGCCATGTAGAAGATTTTAAGCTAATCAGTTTATCATTATTAATAAATTAATGGGTGCCGACAATCAATTAAAAGAATTGCACAAAATTTGCATCCCTAATTAAAACCAGTCGTTCTGACATTGAGCATGTTGTTAACATTTTGAAATTATATTTCCTCAAATGTTTAACACCAAGATTAAAGATAGGAAGTAGAGAACCGTCCTTCTTTGGGACCTGGAATTAAGGATAATAAAAGTTTTGTTGAGTTCGTTCTTTGGGAATCACACATATCGCCCCTTTTTGTAAGAGGCAAGAAATTTATTCCTCTTAAACATGGGCAGCGCTCTCTTGTGTTCAGGGGTTAAATGACTCTGTTGAAATGGGGGGTTTCACTTTGAACTGGAGTCTGTAGTACTTGGCTATTGTCTGTAGCCCTTGTCTGTGGTAGTGCTGCTGTGTCCTATGTGCTCTTCCAGGAGGGCGGTAGCCTCCTTTAGCACTGGACACGCGCCTGTCTGTCAGAGCCAGGCATGGTGCAATGATGAGACACTCTGCAGAGGTCATGACCGGCTGTCATTCCCCATAGTTGGATTTTCAACACAAGATGATGAAAGAGAAGTTTATTTATGACACCAATACAGTGATTGATTCTTGCAGAGATGCACACCCTAGTCAGTGTATAAGTGTGCCATGTACTTTGCACGTAAATTGCTTGAGCTTCCCTTAAATGCTATCCAGAGAACATTTCCCACAATCCACACTATTATACATTTGACAAAATAGAGTCTGACCTGACCAGAACTCTAGTACCTACCACCATCACCAACAGACCCCCCTCCTCCAATGACAGGGGTGCTGCATGGTAGTTATACCGCCCCTACAGGCACAGGAGAACTAGCAGCCCAGCTGGCAGTAAATAAGGGGCTTTGTATGACTGGTGTGGCCTTATGACTAAGTCTATCAGTTCTGTATATGTTGCATGTTCTCATGTAAGTGTCTACTGTGATAGGGTGGCAGTGTAGTATAATAGCTATGGAACTGGTCTTTTAACCTAAAGGTCACAGGCTCTATTCCTGTGTGGGAAACTGCCATTGTACCCTTGAACAAGGTACTTAACCTACATTGCTTCTGTATATATCCAGCTGTATAAATGGATGCAATGTAGATGCTATGTGTATAAAAAATACATCTGGATGAGTGTCTGCTCAATGCCTAGATGGATGGATAGATGTATGGATAATCTTATTTAAAGTGATTCGGCCTTTAGCTGTGTGTTAGGTTGCAGTGCTGTGGGAAGTTTGTCACAGAAAACCAAAAGGTAAGAAGCAAACACACTGTCCACTCTGAAAGATGTGTGTTCTCTTTTACATCATTACTTTTGGTGGTAGCTGTGTCAAACATCCCACAGCACTGAAAACAAACTGACTGACCACTCTGACAGATGACAGCCACACTTTTGGAATAGGATAAGCCCAGAGAAAAGATCATAGAAAAGGTAGATGAGCCCTTAACCCCAATTCTAAGAATTTTCAGAATAAGAAAAGGGGCCATTTGGGTCAGAATTACATCTGTAGAACTGTCAGAGTTCAGTCCAGCGGGACGTCTGATTCTCAGGTCCAAAGTGCTGCAGCTGGAGAGTGTAGCACAGACATCTTCCTCAGTGCATCATCAACCTTAAAATCCTCAATTTCACTCTTCATCACTGAACATTATCATTTGTATCATTTACCATTTGTTTTATGTATACCTAATATAAGTATAATATAATATATGAACTCTTATTTGCAGACTGAACAGCTGTAACCTCACAGAGAAGTCAGGTGATATTGTGGCCTCAGCTCTCCAGTCATCAGACTCACCCCTGAGAGATCTGGACCTCAACTACAATAACCTGGGAGATTCAGGAGTGGAGCTGCTCTGTGCTGGACTGATGAGTCCAAACTGTAAACTGCAGAGACTGGGGTGAGTAGTGCTCTGTACTACGTGACCTTAACAAAAATTAATTCCTGAGTATGGTTGTGTATGTCTGAATTTTGTCACAAGGAAGAAAACAAATGGCTGTAACCTCAATGATTGTGTGAATACGAGTTTGCAGATCAGCGTATTGACTGGGGTATGCTCATACACTACATTTCCAAAAGTGTGTGGACACCTGAACATCACACCCTTGTTGAACATCTCATTCCAAAACCAGGGGCATTAATATGGAGTTGGACCCCCCTTTGCTTCTGTAACTGCCTCCACTCTTCTGGGAAGGCTATCTAGTAGATTTTGGAAAATGGCTGCGGGGATTTGCTTCCATTCAGCTACAAGAGCATTAGTGAGGTCGGGTACTGATGTTGGGCATAATGCTTTCTAATTCTCTCAAAGGTGTTTGATGGAGTGGAGGTCAGGGCTCTGTGCCAGCCAGACAAACTCTTCCCCACCAAACTCAGCAAACCATTTCTTTGTGTGCCTTGCTTTGTGCACTGGAACAGTGTCATGCTGAAACAGGAAAGGACTTTCCCCAAGCTGTTGCCACAAAGTTGAAGCACACTATTTTCTTGAATGGCATTATATGCTGTAGCATTAAGATTTCCCCTCAGAGGAACTAAGGGGTCTAGCCCAAACCATGAAAAACAGCCCCAGACCATGATTTCTCCTCCTTCATACTATACAGTTGGCACTATGCATTCCACCAAACCCAGATTCATCCGTCAGACTGCCAGGTAGAGAAGTGTGATTCATCACTCCAGAGAATGCATTTCCACTGCTCCAGAGTCCAATGGCAGTGTGTTTTACACCACTCCAGCTGACGCTTGGCATTGCACATCATGATCTTAGGCTTGTGTACGCTGTTGCCTGACCTTTCATACTCTTGCGAGCTGCATCATACCTATTAGCTGCTTTAATGCAAATGATTTATACGCATTATAAGCTCTTATAGCTGCTATTTATGTGCTATAAGTAACTGATAAAATGGTTGATTAATACTAGCATTGTAAGGAATAGATGTCTACGTGTTGGGCATCTGGTGGCACTGCTGAAGGTGGACCAGCAGCTAGAACGTGCTCGATGGCATGATTCAGGATGATAATTTCACTAAAGCTGCATCAGGAACATGAATATCATTTTAAATGTAAAATCCTTAATTTAATCCTCGTGAGCTTGTGTGGCGTACCGCTTCGCTGCTGAGCTGTTGTTGCTCCCATACCTTTCCACTTCACTATACCAGCTCTTACAGTTGACTGGAACAGCTCTAGCAGGAAAGACATTTGATGAACCGATCTTGCCTCAGCCGGAGACTTGAAAAGGTGCTGTGCACCATTGTGAGTGAGCTTCAGTGTGGCTGGGTATATTAGCAATGTCTGGAGACCGCGATCACAGGTTACTGCCAGCAGAGAAGAGAAGGCTCTGTGCCGCTGTGCTGTGTAATCGCTGAAGTCTGGATAAAAACGAATGACTATCCCGTTAAGCTTCACTGGTGATTTCCTGGCGACTTGCAAAATATGCTGTCGATCCGTGTACCCCAGCAGATTAATAATCAATGTTCCAGGCCTGTCTGCTGTTTTTGATCAGCCGCCATAGAAACGGTGGGCCCTCATTACTTCTATAGTCCTGTCAGCCAGAGAGAGAAATCACTCTTTGAGAGAATTGGTAAGAAAACCAACCCGGTCTGATCCTTCAGAATTCACCGGTAGGTTAACAATGCAAAGGTTGCAACACCTGCTCCTATCCTCCAGCTCCGCCATTTTAGCCTCAAGCTGATCCTGTTTGGCCTGGTCCAGCAAGGCAGCGGTTTCGGCTAGTTTAACTTTGGCTTTCAAATTGGCAAATTCAGCCCGTAGCTCTTTCATGCCAAGTGAATACTGGGAGATTTCAGCTTGTATGGACCGGGTTTCGCCCTCGATCCGGGAGAGCTGTGTCTCAAAATATTGTCTGTGTTTTTCTAATACAGCCTATACAATGGCTGCTAGCATGACACATGATTCCTCATCATGTCCCTTTCTGGGTGAGTCTTGCCTGAAGGAGTCTTTGTTCTTGAAGAAATTGACATATTTTATATCTTGGTCAACAGCACCAATAAACTGAACTGGGAGTGAACAGTTAAGTTAGCCATTTGTAATGAAAACAGTTAAATGAAGAGGAGAGAGAGCAAGGAGCAAAATCACTGGGCAGCCATCCCAGTATGTCACGTGATTCTCCCCAACAGATTGATATATAAAGAAAAAGAACACACAAAGAACTTGTGATGCATACCCACAATCCTCATATGAAATGAATTAGGTACCAGGATAATTAAAGGGATATTTCACAAGTAATTTGTTGGAGCTTACCCCATTGTATTTGGATAGCGTGAATACTAGCAACATATGCTGTCCCTGTTAACCGTTAACGGCATCGCCATTCCTCCTGGTTGTCCAGCTCCCAATTCACTCCCATTCATTTTCAGGACCTTGCTGAAAGTAATCTTTTTAAAACATAAACTAACTACGAGGGATAATAGATAAATAAAAGAAAGTACTAATGTCAAACAATCCCTGTCCCTGTTGTAATAGGTCACCGGTGAGAACTGGATACAGACTGTCTGATTGATATGGTAAAACATTGACCTGCATAGTAAAATGTTTAAGGCCTGTCACACATTGCAGTCTTCATCCAGCTCCATTTTCCTGCTATGAACTCTAGTGATATCCATACATTTACCCCACTCTCTTTCACACACTGACCTTTTGTTGAAGGCAAGTTTTACTCCTCCATTACACACTGGTTTGTGCTGCAGGATTGTGGTGTTTCTGAAAGGATTGTGCATAAAATGACATTTTATTCTGCTGGTAGCACCGTCGCCTCAGCAAGAAGGTCCTGGGTTCGAATCCCGGCCTGGGCCTTTCTGTGTGAAGTTTGCATGTTCTCCCGTGTTCATGTGGATTTCCTCCGGGTACACCGAGTGTGTGTGAATGGTGAGTGAATGGTGTGTGTGCCTTATGATAGTTTGGCGACCTTTCCAGGGTGTATTCCTGCCTCTCGCCTTGTGACCCTGACCAGGATAAGCGGGTATAGATAATGGATGGATGGACTTCCATAAACGAGAACGAGAGTCATGCAGCGACTGATTCCAACTTCAGACTCTTGTTCACTGACTTTAGTTCCTAGTGAACGAGTGAGTCATGCAGTGACTGATTCCGACTTCAGACTCTAACTCTAGTTCCTAGTGAAAGTAATTTCACCTACTGTGCTTTGGATGTGAATTCCTACATGAACCTGGCACAGGCCTATGTTATTATATGATTCACAGGACTTTCCGAAACATTTAGCCTATTAAATAATATATAGCCAATACGGGCATGTTTCTGTGCAATTCACTCAATTAGCATTTAAGGCTGGCTCACAAATAAGTGGCACGAGGTTGACGACTAAATAATTTGCAAACAACAGAAGAGCTGATGCTGATATCCATGCAGATATTGGATATAGTGGATCAAACAAGTTGTAAAACAGCTAGCCAAATTATGTGTGTGTGTACTAACTGATTTTACATTTCAGTTAGTCTAATTCACCATTTGGCTGTTCTGAGCCATAGGAAGCTTCAAAACACTTGGCCAGGATAGCCTACAGATAAGACAGAGCACGAACTTGGGGGTAACCATTGGAGGTGTGAATGTGTGTGTCTGTGTGTAAGAGTGGGTCTGCATGTGTGTGTGTGTATGTCAGAAGGGGTGTCCATTCCCCTCCCCCCTCCCCTCCCACTAGATAAAATATGTGGCTTTCTTGTAGTTAGCGTTCTAGAATCTAGGTCTGGTGTCTACATTTATATCTCTGGTTTTTTAAAATATTCTGCTGCCTTTTTGTTTTTAAATTTTAGTTACAACCCTAAGCTTACAGTCATTTACAGGGGGGTAGGGAGGGATGGGGAGAGGTGCAGCCTGAAGAGGTGAGTCTTCAGTCGTCGTTTGAAATGGGTCAGTGTCTCAGCTGTTCTGACCTCCACAGGGAGGTCATTCCACCATCGTGGGGCCAGAACAGACAGGAGACGTGTTCTGGAAGTGCAGGTGCGAAGAGGGGGAGGTGCTAGGCGTCCTGAGGTAGCAGAACGGAGGGATCTGGCTAGCATGTAGGGTTTCCAAGCTCTTACTATTGTAACTGATTATAACTACAGCTGAAAAAATGTATGCTCCATCAAAGTAATTATCCTCTAATTCAAAAATGCATTTCTTATGATTATGTGACTGATTGATTTGCCCATGAATCTGAACAGGAGCACCTAAAGAATTCCCACCAAACAGGAAAATGTTGCATGGAGTACAACACACACCTGAAGCCCCAACTTTCATTCTAGAGAATTTTAATCCCTGTGAACTTTTTATCTTTGGATTCCAACAGTATGTGGAGTGTGAAATATGTGAGTAGAGAAAAGATTCAGGTCCCTCACTGTAGGCTTACCTGCTATAAACACTCATTCATGGTGATGACAATTTAGTTTCTTAGTGCTAAAAGACAAGGTGTGTTGTTGGCTGCATGGGTATTGCAATATGTCTCCACTGCTATAAATCTTTTTTTTAATGTTAATTAATTATTCATTTATTCATTATTTTTCAATTGGCCCACCAACTCCCCCACTTGATGGAGGACAAGTTTATTTATACAGTTACAATGTTTACATATCATAGTGGTGAAGTCACTTAGATGTTTAAGTGAGGCAGTTATTTTTTTCCATTGATATGTGTTCAGTGAGAAAGTTTTGCCATTGTGTGATACTTAATTAATTCCTAGATTTTCAATTTAGGAGGGTTGTTTTCTTGGTGATCGTTAAGATAATCAATATGGGTTTTATGTATTGAGATGGTGTGTTGATTGTGGACAGATTTGTGTTATGCTAATGCTAACTAATGGTTTGCATCTTGCAGTGTAGCTTCTGTCATTCTGTTTGTGAAGTCTTCTGCAGACAGGAGGTACTGACACATCCATACCTGTATTATGTAGAGTGTTTCTGATTTGTTGGACAGGTGTTTGGGGGTTTTTCTTCATTACGGTGAGAAAACTTTGTCATCAACTGAGGAGGTATTTTTTGGCCTAGCAAGCCATTTGCAATTATCGAGCTCACCAGTGCTCTCTTTTTTCTTAATGATGTTCCAAACAGTTGATTTTGGTGAGCCTAAGGGTGGCCTATGTCTCCAACAGATTTCATTCTTATTTATCAGCTTCATAACTGCTTCCTTGACTTTCATAGGCACAACTCTAGTCCTTATGTTGACAAACGTCAAACAAACAATACAGAATAATGACTCTAAGTCACTAATATCCTGTCCTGTACCCTTTGGGTCTTATATATGGGAGATGGATATCACCAAATAATTGAGGAGATACGTGATATCATATTGAAGGCCCCGAAGGGGGAATTTAATGTCCTTGTTGCAGAACAAACAAGAGCTTTAGTTGGGCCGTGGAGAACTGTCCATTCCCTCGGTTAGGATGAGCAGACATTGTGTGCAGGAAAACAAATGGCACCTTGGTGATGCAAACTGTAAGAGGAACAGGGTTGGTGTGTGTGTGTGTGGGTCTGCGTGTGTACGTGTGCGTGTGTCTCACAGTGGTATTAAACAACCAAACTATAGAGGCTGTGTGAAATGCTTCCAGAGAAAAAAGCGTAAGCGTCTATTGAGTGTTAAGGCAGCCAATCAGCAGCAAGATCATACATCTTCCGTGTGAACCTGTGATGAGTCTTTGTAAATGACATTGAAGCTATAAGGCCTTTCTCCTGATCAGTTTTTTCCAGAAGCATTTCACACGGTCTCTGAAGCATGTTTGTTTACTACCACAACAGGTAGCCTATAACTAATGAAAAAGACGAAAAGAACGGCAATACACCACGCAGTGGTGACAACCATTATTGAATTAGATAATTTTCGTTGTGTTGTATTGCCCAGCCCTAATTCTAAATAGAGACTTTTAAACAAGAAGCATTCAGTCTCTGAAAGAGTTTCTGATGCTTTAATCCTTTTCCTATATTTACAGTATGCTTTACTGGACAGTCAATGTCAATGGATGCATACCAAAGGTCATTGAAACAACTACGAAACACAGGTCCAATAAGGCACAATACTCATGATGACAGTTATTCATAGCCATTAACACAGTAAGTTCAGTCAACGCAGAAAGTCAAAGTCAAGTCAAAGTTTATTTGTATAGCACATTTACAACAACCACAATTGAACAAAGTGCAGAACAGACTTAATACCAAAAACGAATATAAAAGTAAATAAGAATAAAAAGGAAGCAATAAACACAGTATAAAAGAATTATAGCACAATAGAAGATAAAATCAAGGAGACAAGCTCAACTCGAATTGAATGCCAACGAGGAGAGGTGGCTCTTCAGCAGCAACTTAAAAGATTCTAGGGTCTGAGCAATTCTTATATGAAAAGGTACGCTGTTCCAGAGGGGCAGCTACCGCAAAAGCTCGGTCCCCTCTATTTTTGTGCTTGGATCTTGGAACATCCAAGAGCATCTGGTTGGCCGACCTTATTGCTCTAACTGGAGTATGATGCTGCCAAAATAAGCATAGGCTAGGTCAGAAAATAGGCCTCATTCACCAACCATTCTTAAGAATTTTCTTCTTAAAACCCACTTACGCAGTTCTTACGAAGATTCTGACATTCACCAATGTTTTCTTATTTGGGATTTGTTCTTAGGTAAGAACAGAATCTACGCACACTTGTGCTGACATGTTTGTGCAAAATAATTGGTTATTGTGTTTTCTTCTGTTCTACAGTTGTATTGTAATTTAAATCCTATAATATTATTCTTTTTATCATTTATAATTTTTTATAATTTTCATTATTTTACAAAGCATTAAGGTGCCAGGTTCCACCTCAGAGGGTAGTTGCCTCAGCAGTGTCACGTAACAGGTAGGGAGGACCCAAATGCAGAGAGAAAGAAAAAAAAAAAAAAAAACGCAAACTCAAAAAAGGAAAATTAACAAAGACTTTACTTGCATGACAGGGGACAAAAACCAGGAAACCAAAAGGCCATGCAGGGCACAAAACAGAACACTCAAAATTCAAAACACACAGCGCAGAACACAGGCAGGACAGGAACTAACAGGCAGGAACACACAAGTGGAAATACAGTCAGAAACACACAAGCAGGTCAAAACACAGGCAGGCAGAAACACCCAAACACAGGCAAGCAGATACATACAAATCAGAAACAAACACAAGGAACCAGCACCTGAGTCAAGGGGACAAAGAACTTAAATAGACAAGATACAGGTGAACTCAATACATAATCAAACGAGAGGGAAGGGATAACGAGAAACAGGTGGGGACGATGATTAAGTAACGAGACAGGCGGGAACAATGATAGAATAATTAAAACCAATAATACAATTAACACAGGGAGGGAGAACGAACTGAAACACAAACAAGGAAAAACAGAGGCAGAAATACAGAACCATGGCAAGCGGGAGTTCATCTGTAAATAAATGATAAAAAACAAACCATATTAGTGACCTTTTATTTTTGGGGGTTTCAATTATGTAATGTTTGGTCTATACTGCAAAAGCAAATGTTTAAATATTGAATACAAACTAAGCACTTAGGTAACACTTTTTAAACACATGGACATGTTGAAGAAGAGAACACTTATTCAGAGGCGTCACTAGGGGGGTGACACCAAAATGACTGGCAATACATTTTTTGTGCAGTGTTTTGTGCAGCGACGGGTTTACTCCGATTGGGATGGCAGGTATGCCATCCCGCCAAGGCGTAACTTGGCATGCCCCATACCTATACAGCACTGAGATTTTGGCACTTTTCAGGGTTCCCCACAGAAATGACCACAACAGCCACAGACACTCAGCCCTTAAAAACATTTCAACAGACAGATTTCATAAACAACTTCACATGTCCACACAATAAAGCCCCAAACTAAGGGGATTTTGCGTTTTCTCCTTCTTCTCTTTCTTCTTCTTCTTCTCATTCTTATTTTTCCTGCCGCCTATCCCACTAACAACATGTCTCCCCATTGGACATTTTACCGACACCAGCCAAATCAAAATCAAACCCAATGAAAAACTTGCATACACACACAAAATACCCATACCTTTTTACTCTGAAACATTTCCAGTTTAAACAGCTAGTCTGCCTGTGGCGTAGTGGGCAAAGTCCCAGTCTTGGGAACACAGGATTCTAGGTTCCAACCCAGCTAGGAACGCTTTTCTTTAACCTGCTTTTACCATCACTAATAATTGTCTACTACTTCTCAATTATTGCTTTTGCACCATATCTACCCGCCGTTCACCGAACGTATACTGAACTGAATTGCATTATGACGTACCGTCTGCACATTCAGTTATTAATCGGCTACAATATTGCACAGCCATATGGATTCAACGGGAGCTCTTCTGTGCTGACTGGTCTGTGTTCTTCTTTAAAACCACGGACAGGTTTGCTAATGATATTTCACGCATTGCATAGCTATGTCGTGGTGCTGCACTAACAAAGTCACAGACTGGTAAACCTCCGGTTGAAGGATTGAATCCCGCCTCGCCCTCAGGCAGATAATTTTCTCTTTTACACTAACGTTTTCTTACGCTTATGTTTGCTTTACCAAAACTCACTCACGGCCAACCATATGCATTTCATGACGGCAAATGTATTCCTTTTATTAAACAGTTACAACCAGTTCACCACTGTGCCATTTATACTAACTATATTTCTTCACTTGGCTACCGTACAAAACCTTCTTATCAGCAAATGCCACATTTCTACATTCATGTTACCTCGCCATGTTCTCTATCTAGCCACATACAAACAATTACTACGTATTTACATTCTGCAACTCCCCATTAAAACATTACATTTAAAATCATGACTCACTCATAAGTATAGCTACTAGTAATGAACATGAGAAAAGCACATTAGTGCAATAGATTTCACACGTTACTTAACCCTCCACTTTTACGACTAATGCTTCAGCCCCACTGTTATATATACCATTCAATAAAGAAACTAAGCTCGCTCATGGTCACTTCATTCACTTCGCACTATAGTCTGTGATCATGTCAACCTTCACCTACATGCCCATTCTGCTAAAAACATATTGTTTCAACTATGCAATTTCATCATTTCTCCTAATTTATCTCACACTGTTGTTATTTTCTCATATGCAAAGCCTGCCGGGACATATGCGTCTGCTCCTATTCTCCACTATCGAGTTTTCCGGTTCTACTTGCAAACGTGGCTAGTCAGAGTAGACGTTGCCGGAGTGCGTCAAACCTCGGCTCCGATGCTGAGCAGCACTACCTAACTGCCGCGAAGGCATCATAGCGTTGGATAAAGCGCTATATAATGCAGCCATTTACCTTGAAATTCCCACTGCAGAAAGCTACAAAATGCCTAACCTTACAAACACTAAAAGTGCACCTCCACGAAATCACAGACAACGGAGCAGGACAGAAGGGTACACAAGTTGTGACCTAGGGAGTTCTAATTCTACGTGCTTGCTGATTCTTTTGTCAATCAAGGCTCGTTGGATGGCCGTCAAATTCGTGAGTACATACACTGGCCATATTTCACCTGCCTTTCTGATCTTTTACGCTTATGCCACCGCACCCTTCTGAACTGTTTCACATATATAGCAAACTGAAACTGCTAAACGGTACACGCTCATCAGACTGTACAAATTCACACAACGATAGCCATAATCCACAACCATTTCTTACAGGGTCACTTCGCATTTCTCACACTGCAAAAAGAAATGATATCAATTCTTTCAAGTCACTTGGCCCTGTTTGTATAAGCATGCAGTACATGGACAGGCCAAACATATGTGTGGATGGCTTTCTCACAGTCAAGATTGAATAGGCGTCTATATGTCCAATTTGTATTGGTATGTATGTATTTCGCTGCCCAGCCTTTCTGTTGCGTGAATGATTGTATATTTCTTGGTATAAATGTCTGTTTGTAAATGTGAATGTAACATGCTGCGAGGGAAATGTCCCCATGGGGATAAAGAAGTTCTCTATGTATGTATGTACAATATGTATTTGACATGCAGTATTTATTGTACGTAGCAAATATACAATAACTTGTACATTTACTCAAATTCAGTTCAGAAGCAAGTATAAACATATGTTTTCTGGAGAAATATGCTTCCTGTAGTCACTCAGCAGCAGTTTTGTACATGAATTTCAATGTGTTCCATGAGGAAATTCGAAATATTTGACACTTTCATCTGACACAACATTTGCATGACATTGTAAAATGGTAAGATTACAAAACACAGGGCCAAGTGACTTGAAAGAATTGAGGAAATATTGGGTAGCATTGCTTTGGAATACATCTTATTTCATTTCGGTGAGGCAAGATAGCCTATATTGTTTGTAGTACCGTAACTTGGCGTCATTTTGATATCAATAGTTTTAATGGCAGGCCTGGATTTTTGTAGTGTGAATGAATGAGTTATAGACGGGGTATGTCTTGTATGTGTGAGTAACTTGGCATTTTTGTATGTTGAAAACGTGTTTTTTATGAGATGCAGTTTACTGCCGGTTGATTTAATTAGCGATATTAATGTGATGAGAAGCACTTTGTCGTTTGAATGCACAACACGCAATTCCTTGAGCCCCCTCCCACCAGAATTTAATTTTTTTTTTTGCCTCTGATTTGACATCAAATCATTTTTTTTTTCACTTCATCCGCCCTTCTCCGGATACAGCATTCACGGAATGAGTAATAGCATCCCATGCATCTTTTTTTGTTATTTTATATCCACTACTGACGCTACTAAATATGACAGGTCGTTTGGTGTGTACTTCCCACAGCAATACCTCCACTTCAGAACTACAGAAGTTTTTCTTACGTTTGGAGTCCGGTGCTCCACCCTCTTTAGATTTTCGTTTGGGCATTATTGACTTTGATCGCTCTCAACTTTTCTGTTCGATTTCTGTGTGTGCACACGGCCCTGCAGTCTCATGCACTTTTATGGGGATTGGCGGGGCGTTTACCTATGCTAATTAGGAACAACTGCTTTACATTTACGAAGACGATGGGATTCATCATTTTAAGAACACATGTGCGAACAATTCTGCGGTTTAAGAACACGTCGTGAATCTGAAGTAGATTTTTCTCAGGACTTTTCTTAAGAACAAATTAAAGAAAAAACTTAGGAAGATATTGGTGAATGAGGCCCAATGTTATTTCAAACAAATTAAACCTCCAACCAGCACTCATATTGCATTTGTATCGTTAACTTGATGTTGTAGCTAGTTGTCATGCTACAACATCTAGTTAACGATACAAATGCAATATGAGTGCTGGTTGGAGGTGCATGTGTAACATGAAAGTGTTACAGGAATAAGGTAGAAGGGTACAAGTGATAAGTGATCCTAGCTGGGTATACCCTGCAGAGTAGTGATAGTTAGTCCAGGTACAGTTTGAAGAGATGCGTCTTCAGACTACAGCAGAAGACGGGCAATGACTGAGTGGTTTGTAGAGGAACAGGGAGTTTGTTCCACCACTGGGGAGCTAGGGTGGAGAAGCTTTGTGCTAGGGACGAGCGAGAACCATTCACCCTGATGGCAGCGAGTGCAAGTTGACCTGCTGTAGAAGAGTGGAGTGGTCGAGCTGGCTTGTAGGATTGAATCATGTCCTGTAGGTAGGCAGGGGCTGTCCTTTTGTGTAGGTGTGTTAAGGACTTGTACCTGATCCTGGTGACGATTGGTAGCCAGTGGAGTGACCTCAGTAGGGCAGCCACATTCTGAATCATCTGTAGGGGCTGTATGGCACAAGCTGGCTGGCCTGCAAGGAAATAGTTGCAGGAGTCAAGACGGGAGGTCACCATACTCTGGACAAGTAGCTGGGTGGAGTGCGTGGTCAGGTATGGTCAAATCCTCCTGATGTTGTACAGGAGGAATCTGAAGGACCCTGATTTTGCCTTGATGTGCTGCTTGAGGTCTACCTGGTCATTCTGGACCCAGGCTTGTTGCAAAGGGAAAGGCAGTCACTGTAATGCCATAGACATTGATTGAGAGCTCCTGTAGTAGGGATGTCTTGTAGGGGATGAACAGAAGCTGTTATGTTTCTGTTGTCACTTCACTTTGTAGTTGACTATCTGCTTTTCTCCTGCACAATCTTTGTTTCGGTTTGTAGTATGGGCGTGGTTTTCTCTGTCTCTCTCTCTCCCCTCAGCTGATCACTCTCACCTGTTCTGGCCACATTCTCATGCACTGGCTAATCACTCATTTCATTCACCTTTTCCCTGTTTGCATGCTCACGCTCTGTTCAATTATCTCTCATTTCACTCACCTGGTTCTTTTGGTATATATTCTCTGTTTCTCAGATTGTGTCTTTGTTTACAGTGCCTTTCCAGCGTTTACCCTCTTGTTTGACTCGTGTTTAGATCTTGCCTGTTTTCCTGACCACCGATTTTTGCCTGCCGTCTTTGTTTTGCTGATTTTCTGTTCTGACCTCTGCCTGTTTACCGACTTTGATTTTGCTTTCCGATTTTGTACTTTTGCTCCGGTGGCTTTTTTCTGGTTTTGATCTTTGCACGAACTGACTACGAGACTGCCTGCTGTATTGTGTACTTCCGCATTAAATATCTCCTACGGGAGTTTCGACCACTCTGTTGTTCGAGTCTGCATTTGGGTCCACCTCACTTCGACCCGTGACAGAAGCTGTCTTGTTGTTTCTCATTGACCCGTATGGTCGATGGAGGGATAAGAGAAGCCGTGTGAATTAACCTTTCTCCAGTGTTCGTTGCTCCCCCCATTATTATAGTGTTTGTGGCCAAATTTGGCTGGTCTGTTTTAACCGCTCTTATATTAACACAAAAACCATAAATCACCAAATTTTGTTTAACAGTGGGGGTGAGGTGAGGTGAGGTGGTGGGTGGTGGGTGTGTGTATGGGGATGTTTTCCATCTGCTGGATGAACATCAAATACAGTAGTCACCCATTAATTTTCTATGGAACACCACATGTGTGACAAAGTTGACTAAACCACTCAAAATTCAATGAAAGTGGTGATAAGCAATTTTATATTTTCAAATTCCTAGTGTGGAGGGAAACATAAGGTCTTGAGGCAACCGCAGCTCTATGGCTCTGTCTGTCGGTCGGTTGGTCTCACAAAATGTGTCCCACCATGTAGCAGCCACAGTTTTCGCCCCAGGAGGTTGAAATTTGGCATGGAGGTTGGCCATGACCGAAGATAGAGCTGGGTAACTTTTCAGGCTGATTGACCAAGAGGGGGCATGGCGATGGGCGTGGCCTATCACAAAAAGGCGCATAACTCCCGAATGGATTCACAGATTTGCACAAGATTTTGTGGAAAGGTTGGTCATGCGCCAAAGAACAGCTCATTAACTGTTCATGCCAATTGGCAAAAGGGGGTATGGCAGCAGGAGTGGCCTATCACCAAAAGGCCTATCACGTAACATGGCAAAACTTTGTGGAAAATTTACGTAACACCATAAAACTTCAAGGAAAAGTTTATCATGAACTGCTGTCTAACTTGTGCATGTACCATCTGACGGTCCACAAAGCTGTCCCCAACCTCTAGCAGCCACACATTTTGAGGCTGAAATTGGGCATGGAGGTCACGTGTTTGGGGGAGGGTGTGTGCGT
Source organism: Anguilla rostrata (assembly GCF_018555375.3). Classification (NCBI taxonomy): domain Eukaryota; kingdom Metazoa; phylum Chordata; class Actinopteri; order Anguilliformes; family Anguillidae; genus Anguilla; species Anguilla rostrata. The sequence continues at coordinate 1,200,714 of NC_057948.1, forward strand.
GGATGCATGCACGCAGACTGGATGCATGCACGCATGCCCATTCAAGCTGGGGGGGCACGTGCCCCACCAGATTTTTGATATCTGGATATTTTATATTTTTATTTTATTTTATTACTATTATTTTTTATAATATGTAGTTATGATAATTTTATATTACGAGTCAAACGTATTCTTCTAATTATCTTATAGATCATACCTCAGAAAGTCACACACCCCCTTTCCCTATGGTATTGGTTTCTCCAAAGGTTGCTGGATGAAATCGGTTCGCAACAGCAGGTACGCACGCACACAGCACTCTGTCGCACATCAATGCTGGAGGAGATGTAGGCTACAGCTTAACGGTGTGTTGCTGAAGTGGTTAGTAGAGCATCAATCCCTTTTTCAAACGTGTGAAAATGAAATGCAATTAGTTATACACACTTAATTGCATTTGAGAAATATAGGCATAGTTTGCTTTGCAAGATAGTTGGCTAGTACCAGCTAAAGTTAGTAGCCATCCCTCAATCCGGTTGTTTAGCCTTCTGGCTCGCTAGCTAGTCGTGATTTGTGATAGCATAGCATGCTATTTAATATTGGTAAAGGAGAGCTGTGTGAATCTCATGGCAGTGAGCTGATTTTGTGTGCAAAATGCTTAAGTATTAAGTTAAGCCTATTAGTTTATTACAAAGTTAAGCATTAATAAGCAGCATTAATAAGCACCATAAATAAGCAGCATTAATAAGCAGTATGAATAAGCAGCATTAAAAAGCAGTGTAAATCATTTGCATTAATAAGCAGAATTAATAAGAAATATCTTTTGTCACCATCACAGTGGCAGTTCAGCCAGCCCTTAGCGGTCCCTCCTCTCCTGAACAGATTTCTCAGTCCGTGAATCTGTGTTTTTATGATTTTGCTTCTTGTAGTTTTGGCCTTAATACACAATCCTGTTTAAATGATTGTTTGAGCATGTCTTAATAAAACCTCTCTGATAGATACAGCTCATTAATTGGTAAGTCTGTTTTGAGTCATTCTTTTTAAAGGCCATGTAGAAGATTTTAAGCTAATCAGTTTATCATTATTAATAAATTAATGGGTGCCGACAATCGATTAAAAGAATTGCACAAAATTTGCATCCCTAATTAAAACCAGTCGTTCTGACATTAAGCATGTTGTTAACATTTTGAAATTATACTTCCTCAAATGTTTAACACTGAGATTAAAGATAGGAAGTAGAGAACCGTCCTTCTTTGGGACCTGGAATTAAGGATAATAAAAGTTTTGTTGGGTTCGTTCTTGGGAATCACATGTATCACCCCTTTTTGTAAGAGACAAGAAATTTCTTCCTCTTAAACATGGGCAGCGCTCTCTTGGGTTTGAGAGTAAATGACTCTGTTGAAATGGGGGGTTTCACTTTGAACTGGAGTCTGTAGCACTTGGCTATTGTCTGTAGCCCTTGTCTGTAGTAGTGCTTCTGTGTCCTATGTGCTCTTCCAGGAGGGCGGTGGCCTCCTTTAGCATTGGACACGCGCCTGTCTGTCAGAGCCAGGCTTGGTGCAATGATGAGACACTCTGCAGAGGTCATGACCGGCTGTCATTCCCCATAGTTGGATTTTCAACACAAGATGATGAAAGAGAAGTTTATTTATGGCACCAAAACAGTGATTGGTTCTTGCAGAGATGCACACCCTAGTCAGTGTATAAGTGTGCCATGTACTTTGCACGTAAATTGCTTGAGCTTCCCTTAAATGCTATCCAGAGAACATTTCCCACAATCCACACTATTATACATTTGACAAAATAAAGTCTGACCTGACCAGAACTCTAGTACCTACCACCATCACCAACAGACCCTCCTCCTACAATGACAGGGGTGCTGCATGGTAGTTATACCGCCCCTACAGGCACAGGAGAACTAGCAGCCCAGCTGGCAGTAAATAAGGGCCTTTGTATGGCTGGTGTGCCCTTATGACTAAGTCTATCAGTTCTGTATATGTTGCATGTTCTCATGTAAGTGTCTACTGTGATAGGGTGGCAGTGTAGTATAATAGCTATAGAACTGGTCTTGTAACCTAAAGGTCACAGGCTCTATTCCTGGGTGGGAAACTGCCATTGTACCCTTGAACAAGGTACTTAACCTGCATTGCTTCAGTATATATCCAGCTGTATAAATGGATGCAATGTAGATGCTATGTGTATAAAAAATACATCTGGATGAGTGTCTGCTCAATGCCTAGATGGATGGATGGATGTATGGATAATCTTATTTAAAGTGATTCGGCCTTTAGCTGTGTGTTAGGTTGCAGTGCTGTGGGAAGTTTGTCACAGAAAACCAAAAGGTAAGAAGCAAACACACTGTCCACTCTAAAAGATGTGTGTTCTCTTTTACATCATTACTTTTGGTGGTACCTGTGTCAAACATCCCACAGCACTGCAAACAAACTGACTGACCACTCTGACAGATGACAGCCACACTTTTGGAATAGGATAAGCCCAGAGAAAAGATCATAGAAAAGGTAGATGAGCCCTTAACCCCAATTCTAAGAATTTTCAGAATAAGAAAAGGGGCCATTTGGGTCAGAATTACATCTGTAGAACTGTCAGAGTTCAGTCCAGCGGGACGTCTGATTCTCAGGTCCAAAGTGCTGCAGCTGGAGAGTGTAGCACAGACATCTTCCTCAGTGCATCATCAACCTTAAAATCCTCAATTTCACTCTTCATCACTGAACATTATCATTTGTATCATTTACCATTTGTTTTATGTATACCTAATATAAGTATAATATAATATATGAACTCTTATTTGCAGACTGAACAGCTGTAACCTCACAGAGAAGTCAGGTGATATTGTGGCCTCAGCTCTCCAGTCATCAGACTCACCCCTGAGAGATCTGGACCTCAACTACAATAACCTGGGAGATTCAGGAGTGGAGCTGCTCTGTGCTGGACTGATGAGTCCAAACTGTAAACTGCAGAGACTGGGGTGAGTAGTGCTGTGTACTACGTGACCTTAACAAAAATTAATTCCTGAGTATGGTTGTGTATGTCTGAATTTTGTCACAAGGAAGAAAACAAATTTACTGATTGCATTTCCAAAGGCTGTAACCTCAATGATTGTGTGAATACGACTTTGCAGATCAGCGTATTGACTGGGGTATGCTCATACACTACATTTCCAAAAGTGTGTGGACGCCTGAACATCACACCCTTGTTGAACATCTCATTCCAAAACCAGGGGCATTAATATGGAGTTGGACCCCCCTTTGCTTCTGTAACTGCCTCCACTCTTCAGGGAAGGCTATCTAGTAGATTTTGGAAAATGGCTGCGGGGATTTGCTTCTATTCAGCTACAAGAGCATTAGTGAGGTCGGGTACTGATGTTGGGCATAATGCTTTCTAATTCTCTCAAAGGTGTTTGATGGAGTGGAGGTCAGGGCTCTGTGCCAGCCAGACAAACTCTTCCCCACCAAACTCAGCAAACCATTTCTTTGTGTGCCTTGCTTTGTGCACTGGAACAGTGTCATGCTGAAACAGGAAAGGACTTTCCCCAAGCTGTTGCCACAAAGTTGAAGCACACTATTTTCTTGAATGGCATTATATGCTGTAGCATTAAGATTTCCCTTCAGAGGAACTAAGGGGTCTAGCCCAAACCATGAAAAACAGCCCCAGACCATGATTTCTCCTCCTTCATACTATACAGTTGGCACTATGCATTCCACCAAACCCAGATTCATCCGTCAGACTGCCAGGTAGAGAAGTGTGATTCATCACTCCAGAGAATGCATTTCCACTGCTCCAGAGTCCAATGGCAGTGTGTTTTACACCACTCCAGCTGACGCTTGGCATTGCACATCATGATCTTAGGCTTGTGTACCGCTGCTTGGCCATGGAAACCCATTTCATGAAGCTCTTGACGAGCAGTTTTTGCTCTGATGTTGTTTCCAGAGGTAGTTTGGAACTCTGTAGTGAATATTGCAACCATGGAAAGATGATTTTTACACGCTACAAGCTTCAGCACCCCATTTTGTGAGCTTGTGTGGCGTACCGCTTCGCTGCTGAGCTGTTTTTGCTCCCATACCTTTCCGCTTCACTATACCAGCTCTTACAGTTGACTGGAACAGCTCTAGCAGGAAAGACATTTGATGAACCGATCTTGCCTCAGCCGGAGACTTGAAAAGGTGCTGTGCACCATTGTGAGTGAGCTTCAGTGTGGCTGGGTATATTAGGAGCATCTGGAGACCGTGATCACAGGTTACTGCCAGCTGAGAAGAGAAGGCTCTGTGCCGCTGTGCTGTGTAATCGCTGAAGTCTGGATAAAAACTAATGACTATCCCGTTAAGCTTCACTGGTGATTTCCTGGCGACTTGCAAAATATGCTGTCGATCCGTGTACCCCAGCAGATTAATAATCAATGTTCCAGGCCTGTCTGCTGTTTTTGATCAGCCGCCATAGAAACGGTGGGCCCTCATTACTTCTATAGTCCTGTCAGCCAGAGAGAGAAATCACTCTTTGAGAAAATTGGTAAGAAAACCAACCCGGTCTGATCCTTCAGAATTCACCGGTAGGTTAACAATGCAAAGGTTGCAACACCTGCTCCTATCCTCCAGCTCCGCCATTTTAGCCTCAAGCTGATCCTGTTTGGCCTGGTCCAGCAAGGCAGCGGTTTCGGCTAGTTTAACTTTGGCTTTCAAATTGGCAAATTCAGCCCGTAGCTCTTTCATGCCAAGTGAATATTGGGAGATTTCAGCTTGTATGGACCGGGTTTCGCCCTCGATCCGGGAGAGCTGTGTCTCAAAATATTAAATAATGACGACTAAATAATGTGCAAACAACAGAAGAGCTGATGCTGATATCCGTGCAGATATTGAATATAGTGGATCAAACAAGTTGTAAAACAGCTAGCCAAATTATGTGTGTGTGTACTAACTGATTTTACATTTCAGTTAGTCTAATTCACCATTTGGCTGTTCTGAGCCATAGGAAGCTTCAAAACACTCGGCCAGGATAGCCTAGAGATAAGACAGAGCACGAACTTGGGGGTATCCATTGGAGGTGTGAATGTGTGTGTCTGTGTGTGAGTGTGGGTCTGCGTGTGAGTGTGGGTCAGCATGTTTGTGTGTGTGTATGTCAGAGGGGGTGTCCATTCCCCTCCCCCCTCCCCTCCCACTAGATAAAATATGTGGCTTTCTTGTAGTTAGCATTCTAGCATCTAGGTCTGGTGTCTACATTTATATCTCTGTTTTTTTTTAAATATTCTGCTGCCTTTTTGTTTGGGACAAACACGCTGTGGTTTGGTATCTTCTTTCAATCATTCCTTGTGTGACTGTCCATGTCTATAACCTTCGTTAATTGTTTTAAGGTAGTTGAACCTTGTCTTTAGATTTGATATGTTTGATAATAATTACCAAATTAAATCAAATAAATATATTTTACATGTTTGATAAGTGAGGTGTTTTAGCTGCTGATGCACTGTGTTCAGTATTCAGAGTGCCGGATGCCAAACCAGGGTGTTAACGGTTAAAACTGCTGGGTTCAGAAAATTAAACATAGTTCAGATAATCCTCACCTTGCTGAAAGGTTTTATCTTTAAACTCTTTATCTTCTTAGCCAGTGCCTGTCCTAATTTTATGACCTGTAATTCTACTGAATGCCATGCCTTGCATAACTGCAGCGGGATTGTTGATCTTACTTGCCTTGGCTATATTTGGAACTGTGTTGACTAAATGCGTTGTGTCAGTTTCCTGCATCATACATTGTTCATCAAGCTAGCTGCATCAATGTCAAAACAATGTTGACCTCTCGAATTATCCACAAAGTGGTGATGAGTTCTTATAGCCTAACATATTATGTTTGAATAAAGCAAATGACTGCGGTTTCTTTGCTTGAATTGAGACTGAACCTAGTTTACATCTCTGCCTCAGTGTTGCCAGATGCCTGAACCAGTTACTCCTAAAAAAAGTCCTCAAAATCATCAATCAACTCCCATTCAAATTCCTGACAAATGTTCCCCCATATCTCATTTAAAATCCCCCTATCTGTCATTGACTTCCATACATCTTTACTGTGAAACTTCCCCCATGAATGTTCAAATCCCCTACTTACATTTAGGGGAAAGTTGGCAACCTCACTCTGCTATGTGTAATCCTCTTTGGGAAATAATATACTAATGGCCTCTTTTGTTCACGGTTTTTTACATCATGCAAATAAGAGAGTTGGCTACCCAAAGCTTATAGCGTTTCTCAGATGTAAGTGGGCTGACCAGCTAGTTTAAACCAATTTCTTTTAATTCTGTAGGTCTATTTATTACTCAGGAAAGTTTGTTATTGCAATACAAAGGCTTTAGGGGTAGGAAGACACATAGAGCTGCGGTGACTAGTCTGAAACTCGTTCCAGTTCCGGACCCAGACCCGGACCCGAATCAGAATGTCCAGTTCGGTCCGGTCCTCAATGACAGGTCCTGTTCCTTTCCAGATTAGGTCCCCACTGCTTTAAATTTCAAATAATCCCTCTCCGAACTGTGTAATTATGAGGAGAAATTTCAGCACAAAATATAACTTTTTTCAATCAGTGTTACCATATTGGGCGGCCCAATTGGGCTCCTTTTGATTACAGTGGGCGGGTAAAAATAGTGTTGGGCTGGTTGATGAAATTTGGGCTGCTTTTGTCAAAATCAGGCAGGTTTTAGAAAATATTGTGATATTGTACCAAAGAAGTTGCACAGAAAATACCAGTACCGTTTCTCTGCCGGTTGATTTAATTTGTGGTATTAGGGGAATTCCTCGCGTCCACACCTGCCAGCACCCCTCCCCGCCCCCCCCGGTCGACCGCAGCCCACCCTAATACAGCAGCCTAAAACCGACCGTGTTATGATTTGGGCTGGTTTTCATTGAATTTCATTGAAACTGTCAATCTGATCTGGCAACACTGTTTTCAGTTGGCCTCCATTGGATTACATCGAAGGTTTGAAGTACGATTATTCAAAAATGCTGCTGTAAAATTTCACTGAAATGGGGTAGAACGTACATAAGGATCCCTTCTGTCATAAACAAGTGTTTTAATTCTAAGGGTTAGGGTTAGGGTTAGGGTTAGGGTTAGGGTTAGGTAGAATCAGTAGAATCAAATCCAAAAATTCTACTTTTTTATATTAGCCTGTATTTGGGCTCCTTGGAAGGTTAGAACTGGGATTATTCAAACAAACCTATTTAAGGTGAACCAGAAATTTTGAATCGGGAGTCAACTTCAGCGTGGTAGGTTACCAATACCATACCAGGCTACTTAGCTAGAGAGCTGTAGAACTCATAGAGAGATTTTTTTCCCCAAGCTCTTACTATTGTAACTGATTATGACTATAGCTGAAAAAATGCATGCTCCATCAAAGTAATTATCCTCTAAATCAAAAATGCATTTCTTATGATTATGTGACTGATTGATTTGCCCATGAATCTGAACAGGAGCACTTTAAGAATGCCCACCAAACAGGAAATTGATTGCAGGGAGTACAACACACACCTGAAGCCCCAACTTTCATTCTAGAGCATTTTAATCACTGTGAGCTTGAACTTTCTATGCTTGGTTTCCAACAGTATGTGGAGTGTGAATTATGTGAGAAGAGAATAAATGCTGTGGCCAGGGGCGTGCTGTGGCAGTTTCAACAGTTTCAAATGAAATGGGCCCCGAAGAGCAGAGGGGACCCAAACACCCACGAGACTTTTTGAAAAATGTGTAGTAAGATCGAAATTTTTTAGGTTTACCTATGAACAGCCATGCACTTGCCATTTGTGGCTACTTCGCGGCACATCCGAGTACTTTCCTGAACTCTGACCTTTCCATGACTACAATAGATACAGTTAAGTAACTAACATTGTTGACTAACATTAAACATCAAAATATTCTGACGTACTACCATAGGGAGCTAGCTACCGCTAATTCATAACAAACCTTGCAAACTCCAGCCGGCTCATGTAACTCTGAGTGCTGTGGGATTGCAAAGGCAATCAGGAAGTCCCCCGAGTCTCAGATCTCGGTCGTTAGCAGGCTAGCTTGCAATGTTTTATATGGCTCTCTCAATATGGGGACTGCCCACACTGTAGCCTACCACGTAAGCCTAATGTTCACTAGATAGCTTTTTGTTTTTTATTATTTTATGGCCGGATGTGCATAGAAAAGCTGGTTCCGTCTGCAACAGCAGTCGGAACAGGACACACAGATGATGGATTATTTTTTATTATTATGTATAATTCAAGAAAAATAGAGATATCGTTTTGTTCAGTCAGTTTTTATCGGTTTGTTGCTTAATTCCCAGATTATTACAATACAGGTGTGATTGCAAAGGTGAAAGAGCCACAATGGCACAGGCGAACCAATGATTTGGTAACTTGACTGTACTAATGAAATGTCTGATGGTTCATCTGGTGCAGATTGCTATGAATTTTATGGGGGTTGGGGAACACCTATCCCTTCTGACGATATATGAGGAATCCGTTATCAGACAGGCACAGAAAATAGTATCAGACCCCACTCACATCCTTTACCCTAAATTCCTACTTCTACCTTCTGGTAAAGGATTCAGGTCCCTTAGTGCAGGCTTACCAGCTATAAACACTCATTCATGGTGATGACAATTTAGCTTCTTAGTGCTAAAAGATGATGTGTGTTGTTGGCTGCATGGGTGTTGCAATACGTCTTTACTGCTATAACACTTTTTTCAGAGTTCATTAATTATTCATTTATTTATTATTTTTCAATTGGTCCACCAACTTCCCCACTCGACGGAGGACAGCTTTATTTATACAATTACAATGTTTACATGTCATAGTGGTGAAGTCACTTAGATTTTTAAGTGAGGCAGTTATTTTTGTTCCATTGATATGTGTTCAGTGAGAAGGTTTTGCCATTGTGTGATACTTAATGAATTCCTAGATTTTAAATTTAGGAGAATAGTTTTTTTGGTGATCGTTAAGATGATCAATATTGGTTTTATGTATTGAGGTGGTGTGTTGATTGTGGACAGATTTGTGTTATGCTAATGCTAACTTTTGCATCTTGCAGTATAGCTTCTGTCATCATTTGTGAAGTCTTCTGCAGACAGGAGGTACTGACACATCCATACCTGTATTATGGAGAGTGCTTCTGATTTGTAGAACAGCTGTTTGTGGGTTTTTCTTCATTATGGTGAGAATTCTTCAGTCATCAACTGAGGAGGTCTTTTTTGGCCCACCAAGCCATTTGCAATTATCGGGCTCACCAGTGCTCTCTTTCTTCTTAATGATGTTCCAAACAGTTGATTTTGGTGAGCCTAAGGGTGGCCTATGTCTCATAACAGCTTCCTTGACTTTCATAGCCACAACTCTAGTCCTCATGTTGACAAACGTCAAACATACGATACAGAAGAATGATTCTAAGTGTTACGTCCCTAGCCTCTGCTTGCCTGGGTAGTGCAGGTGGAGGTAATACCTAATTGCTTGATTGCCTCCACCTGCCTGTGGCCCAATATAAGCCCTGCAGTTCGAGGCTGGGGAGATTCTTCTTTGGGGTTTCTTTCATGTGGTTTGTGTTTGGTGAGGTTTTTGTGAAGACTCTTTTATTTTGTGAACTTTGTGAGTTTTTGTTTGTTTTAGTTTGTGTTTTAGATTAATAAATGTCTGAGTTTGTGTTTTTAGATCAGTTTCTGTCTTGTTTTGGTACTTTGGACTCTGTTGTTGCGGCCCTGCGAGCCGGCCGTAACACTAAGTCACTAATATCCTGTCATGTACCATTTGGGTCTTATGTATGGGAGGTGGACATCACTCAATGAGTGAGGAGACATGTGATGCCATATTGAAGGTCCTAAAGGGGGAATTTAATGTCCTTGTTGCAGAACAAACAAGAGCTTTAGTTGGGCTGTGGGGAACTAACCCTCGGTTAGGATGAGCAGACATTATTGTGTGCAGGAAAACAAATGGCACCTTGGTGATGCAAACCGTAAGAGGAACAGGGCTGCTGTGTGTGTGTGTGGGTGGGTCTGCGTGTGTGTACGTGTGTCTCACAGTGGTATTAAAAAACCAAACTATAGAGGCTGTGTGAAATGCTTCCAGAGAAAAAAGCGTTAAGGCAGCCAATCCGCAGCAATATCGTACAGCTTCTGTGTGAACCTGTGATGAGTCTTTGTAAATGACATTGAAGCTATGAGGCCTTTCTCCTGATCAGTTTTTTCCAGAAGCATTTCACACGGTCTCTGAAGTATGTTTGTTTACTACCACAACAGGTAGCCTATAACTAATGAGAAAAAGACAAAAAGAACGGCAATACATCACGCAGTGGTGACAACCATTATTGAATTAGATAATTTTCGTTGTGTTGTATTGCCCAGCCCTAATTCCAAATAGAGACTTTTAAACAAGAAGCATTCAGTCTCTGAAAGCGTTTCTGATGCTTTAATCCGTTTCCTATATTTACGTTATGCTTTACTGGACAGTCAATGGAATTACTCCAAAAGTGCAAACCCTATTAGGGTTCATGTTGTAGTGTTTCTATATCTTCATGAGTCTTTCAATTCTTCTTAAGTACACTTGGTATAATGGAAGACTGGATTTTTGATGTGTTATTAACAGTTGAAGTATTTCATTATTCATCAAAACATTTGTAGCCGTAATATGTTATATTGTAATATGTTATGTAATATGCGTGGCGGATGGAAGGGTGGGGTGGGGTGGGGTGGGGGGCGTGGTGGATGAAAGGGTGGGGTGGGGTGGAGGGGTTTGGATGAAAGTGTGGGGGGTGAGGGGGTTGTGGATGTGTGGGTGAGTGGGTGTGTGTATGGGGATGTTTTCCATCTGCTGGAGGAACATCAAATATAGTAGTCACCCATTAATTTCCTATGGCGGTCATTTTAGACCCGGAACACCACAGGTGTGACAAAGTTGACTAAACCACTCAAAATTCAATGAAAGTGGTGATGATCAATTTTATATGTTCAAATGCCTAGTGTGGAGGGAAACATAAGGTCTTGAGGCAACCGCAGCTCTATGGCTCTGTCTGTCAGTCAGTTGGTCGGTCGGTTGGTCTCACAAAAAGTGTCCCACCATGCAGCGGCCACAGTTTTCGCCCCAGGAGGCTGAAATTTGGCATGGAGGTTGGTCATGACCGAAGATAGAGCTGAGTAACTTTTCAGGCTGATAGGCCACGCCCATTGCCACGATCCCTCTTGGTCAATCACAAAAAGGCGCATAACTCCCGAATGGATTCACAGATTTGCGTGGATTTTGTGGAAAAGTTGGTCATGCGCCAAAGAACAGCTCATTAACTGTTCATGCCAATTGGCAAAAGGGGGTATGGCAGCAGGAGTGGCCTATCACCAAAAGGCCTATCACCTAACGTGGCAAAACTTTGTGGAAAATTTACGTAACACCATAAAACTTCAAGGAAAAGTTTATCATGAACTGCTGTCTAACTTGTGCATGTACCATCTGACGGTCCACAAAGCTGTTCCCAACCTCAGCAGCCACATATTTTGAGGCCGAAATTGGGCATGGAGGTCACGTGTTTGGGGGAGGGTGTGTGCGTGGATGCATGCACGCAGACTGGATGCATGCACGCATGCCCATTCAAGCTGGGGGGGCACGTGCCCCACCAGATTTTTGATATCTGGATTTTTTATATTTTTATTTTATTTTATTACTATTATTTTTTATAATATGTAGTTATGATCATTTTATATTACGAGTCAAACGTATTCTTCTGATTATGTCATAGATCATACCTCAGAAAGTCACACACCCCCTTTCCCTATGGTATTGGTTTCTCCAAAAGTTGCAGGATAAAATCGGTTCCCAACAGCAGGTACACATGCAGACAACGCTCTGTTGCACATCAATGCTGGAGTAAATGTAGGCTACAGCTTAACGGTGTGTTGCTGAAGTGGTTAGTAGAGCATCAATCCCTTTTTCAAACGTGTGAAAATGAAATGCAATTAGTTATACGCACTTAATTGCATTTGAGAAATAGAGGCATAGTTTGCTTTGCAAGACTTGCTTGCTAGTACCAGCTAAAGTTAGTAGCTATCCCTCAATCCGGTTGTTTAGCCTTCTGGCTCGCTAGCTAGTCGTGATTTGTGATAGCATAGCATGCTATTTAATATTGGTAAAGGAGAGCTGTGTGAATCTTATCAATCAATCAATCAATTTTTGTTTGTATAGCGCTTTTAACAAAGGAGCTTTGTCACAAAGCAGCTTTAGAGAACTGCCCTCCAAAGAGTAAGCCTAGGGCAACAGTGGTAGGGAAAAACTCCCTGACCGATAACAGGAAGAAACCTTGAGCAGAACCGGACTCAGAGGGGGAACCCATCTGCTGCGGGCAGGCACCTGTTTGGCAGTGAGCTGATTATTTTTACCACCAGTAGTTATAGTTAGCAAAACACTGAATTCCATTTGATATCTCCAGGTCAAGATGCAGAGGAAAATCTCGTCATTTAAAAAAAAAAAACGACAGAAAGCCCCAGCCCTGTCCTCAGTCAGGAGGTTGATAGTGCAAGAGGTAATTTATCTTAGGTGAGATTTAATTTAGTTTAATTTTCAGGTCAAAAATACTGCAGTTGGTGAGTGTAACTCAGACATCTTCCTCAGAGCAGCATCAATGGTAAAATCCTGAATTTCACTCTTCATCGCTGAACACTGTCATTGGCACATTTCCCATATTAGATACATGCTTCATATATACATAATATAATAATACTATATTAACTCTTCTTTGCAGACTGAACAGCTGTGACCTCACAGAGAAGTCAGGTGATATTGTGGCCTCAGCTCTCCAGTCATCAAACTCACCTCTGAGAGATCTGGATCTCAGCTACAATAACCTGGGAGATTCAGGAGTGGAACTGCTCTGTGCTGGACTGATGAGTCCAAACTGTAAACTACAGAGACTGGGGTGAGTAGTGATGTGTATTGTGTGATCTTATCTAAATAGTATGGTTCTATTCAGTGAAATATTAAAACCCACTTTCTCTCTCAGTTTACTCCTCTGTCTACCAGCATTCTTTCTTTGCCTATATATACCTTACTCCTCTATCACAACAAGCAAATGAAAGCAGTATAAAACCTTTTGAGGGTTGCCAGGTTTGTGGTTCCTGAGCAGAATGTAAGGTTTCAGTGGAGTCTGTAGTATCAGGTCGCGGGTGATGACTGGATGCTGAGTGTCTGATTGACAGGGTAAAAGATTGACCGCCTGTATAGTAAAATGTGTCAGGTCTGTCACACATTGCAGTCTTCATCCATCTCCATTATTCACTACCTGCTAGGAACTCTAATGAAATCCATACATTTACCCCACTGTCTTTCACACACTGACCTTTTGATGAACGTGAGTTTTACTCCTTCATCACACACCTGTGTGTGCTGCAGGATTGTGGTGTTTCTGAAAGGATTGTGAATAAAATGGTATTTTATTCTACTGGTAAAGCCAGGTGTGGCAAACACGCCTGCCACAGGCCACCGAAGTAGCTTTCCTAGGGGCCCTCCAGCACAGAGACACAGGGAGAAGATGTTTCAACAGTCCACATTTATTGACGAGGGTTTGGCAAGATGTTACAGCCAAGTGAGCAGATCTTAAACACTGTCATGACAGAAAAGTTCTCTGGTGTGGGTGGGGATGGCAAATTTAACCCGTGCGCAGTGATTACCTCACTACGCACAGGTGCAGCCACTCCTGTTCCTGGGTCCAATTAGCCTGGCCAATTATCTAATTCTTAACCAATTATCCAATTGGCCAGGTCTAATTAGCTTGACCCAGGGCAGGTGTGGCTGCTTAAACCAGCCATCCCCACACCACACCGGGCATTAGCTATTGGCCGGTAGGGTGTGTGTGTGTACATCTTGGTGGGGGAGTGTCCATCTGAACAACATGTGAGCTGCTGTTTAGATGCAGTGTTACATCGTTTAGTTTAGTCACTCTTCTGTGGTTCCAATCCCAAGTAATAGTCTGGATATCATACCACTGTAAGCAGATATGTTGTGTGGAATAGCCTTATTCAGAGATCAATGTTCTGGCTCTAGCCACTATCATCTAAAGCAGTGGTGTCAAACTCGTTGCCATGGAGGGCCGTGTGTATGCATGTTTTCATTCCAACCAATTAATGCTGCCTTAATTGAGTCCAATTACTCATTCAGCCATATGCGTTTAACTGCATTGAAGCACAGAATATAAGAAAATTTTTATTTAGACAATGCGGGTCACCATAGACGTCGGGACACCATTGTGCACAAACCTGCATCCCTAATTCAGCAAATAATTTAACTAATTATATAATCAAGATCTGAGGCTGGAATGAAAACCTGCATACACACGGCCCTCCATGGCAACAAGTTTGACACCACTGATCTAAAGGATGACATCATTTACAGGAGTATTTCTTAGATAAGTATTCTAATTCTTTCAAATGTCCCGACTTATTCAATTTTTTGTGCAGTTTATATTACTCCACAAGGTCTACCAAACATGTTGATAAGGGGTTTTTAAAGAAAAACATGAATTAATATATCAGGCTTTTATTATCATTGTTATTATCATTGTTACAATAATAATTAAATGCAACGCAATAATTACCTTGTTATATTCGCAATAGTGTGCGCAAATAAAATGAATGGATAGATTATAGGGCAAGGACACACAGATAATAGGTGCAATGTGTGGAATTTTCAAAAGACACCACGTTTTTCAAAATCTAGTGTCTACCAGCAGTAAAAGTTAGTGGCAATAATCAGTTGTGGTGTTCTCATACAGCCACTAGATGGCGATGCAGTGTAATTCCAGTTGATGCCGTAGTTCAGTGGTACTCACTAATTTTCTTAGGAGAGTCACTTATGAGTAAGACCATTACTCAAAGAGCCACAGAGATTGCAGATATAACTCAGATGTTTTTTTTAAAATCATCACTCTCAAGATATTTACCATCTTTGTGTATGTAAAAAAAAAAAATACAGTACCATGCTTTCCATCCTTACATCTCTTTTTACTCTCAATTCATAATTACATTGCATTATTAAAAGGTATAATACTTGTGTGTGAGTGTGTAAGGCTGGGAGTGGAACTCATCTTTTGTATGTATGTATGTATGTACATATGCAATTATACATAAGCATCATCATAATTTCATCAACATGAAATTTAAAAAATTCACAAAAATGTATATATTGGCCTACTAATACTGATGAAAAACTTCTTTTTCTGTTATCTTTGTATCAATATGTTGAGGCTCTCATGTGTTTTAGCTGTCCCTTGACTTTCTCCATGCAAAACTTGTAGTTAGTGGTTGCAATCCTAGTCAAACAATCAAGATGCACATCTGTAAGCCTACTTCTATCTTTTCTTTTGACAATGCTCATTATAGAAAATGTTGCCTCACATGAGTAAGTGCTCACAAAAAAGCTCATTACCTTCTGCACACAAAGCTTTAAATGTGGATAATCTGAGGCTGGGACCATGCTCCAGAAATGAGCAACGCCTGATCTGAGCTCAGTTTTCAGTACATCTTTGACCTGCAGTTCAAGAATCTCACTCTGTATTACAGCAAGGTCTGGACAAAGGTTTTTCAGAGCAGGTGTAGGGCTTAACAATGGCACATTAAAAGGGTTCTCAGACATAACAGCTCCTCCTGAAATTCGTCCTTTTGAATAAAGCGAACCCACACACACAATTGTGCCATGTCGCTTATATCCGTGCTCTCATCGAGTGCAATGCTGTAACATGGTGTCGCTGCAAGATCTGCAATTCGCTGTTCCTGGATATCTTTCCCAATAAACTTGATCCTCCTCATTAATGTCGAATCTGAAAGCTGCAGTGCATGTATTTGTTTTATTATTATTATTATTATTATTATTATTATTATTATTATTATTAGGGGCCGAGCACCTATTGTAATCGTCAGTATTATTATTATACTTTCCGCAATGGGAGTCTATGGCAGCCCATAGAACCCATTGGTGGTTTTTTATTAAATTTGGCACATTGATAAAGGACAGTCCAATGTATCCAGGCATTGCATTTAGGGTCAATCCATCCATCTCTGTAGCGCCGCCAAGCTTCAAGGTACATTTTTGCTTATAACTTTTGAACCGTTTGTCCTAGGATGGTGATATTTTTTGCCCCTGAATCCTTGGGTCATGACTATTTCAATACACCCATTGGCATTAATTTCCGCCATATGGGATTTTCCGCCAATTTGAATTTTTTGAAAAACCTACTTCTGCGAACTAGTGCTAGAGTGTTGATCTGGTCACCACCAAATTCGAGACATATCATCTACAGATGGTGCTGACCAAAATTTTTGTCACAGAATTTTTATTGACCAAATGATATGGCCACTATGAGCCAATGAGTATGTTGGAGGGTGTGGCTTTTAGCATAAAGGTGTATAAATTCTGAACGGTTTGACCAGACACCACAAAACTTCGTAGGCATATCAGTACCCATAAGTGGAGGCTAACCTTCCATTTTTGGCCCAATCAAACAAAAATGGTGGCACTAGAGAGCTCATTTCCTGTTTAGGCATACCCACTATGCCGATTTTTTCAAAACTCAACACATTGGTATAGGGCAACTCCAAATAAACAGGGAGCAAATATGAAGCCGATTGACCATAAGGTGGCGCTATCATGAGCTAAAAGGTGTTTTTTTTTATAACTTTGAACAAGCATATCTCCGGCCCCATTTGAGCTACATTCATGAAATTCTGGACATATATGCAACTATATGTCAAGCATAACAACTTTCCCATAAGGACCCATAAGCTCAGCCCATTAGATCTTCCGCAAATTAGACTTTTTTGAAAAATGCTTCAAATGCTTTCTGCCATGGAAGTCTAGACTTTTTAATGTCATTATACATTAACAACAGCAGATGGCACCATTTATCTATAAAATGGTTGCTGTTCACAAGGAGATGGTTCAATGGTATTAGAAATCCCAGTAGACTATTTTAAAAAAATATTCATTTAATTTAAATAACTTATTCATTTGAAAGCGTGATTGCGTTTTATTTTCTTTTAAATGTAACAATTTCATGTAAAACGCAGAAAATATATCAGCATACCCTATTTTATTCATTGTATCAAGTGGCTTCAAGTTCAGGGTGCGTCCACTTTCAGTTTGTACCTTGTCCCTGTATTCATGTGGGTTTCCTCTGGGTATTCTGTATTTCTACCGCAGTTCAAACGCATTCAGGTAATGTCAATTGGACATGATGTATTGCCCATAGATGTAAGTGTAAGAGTGCGTGTCAATGTGCCTGTTCACCCTGTGATGGACTGGTGTCTTGTTCAGGGGTTGTTCTGGTTGCTTGTCTATCTGGTGCCCCTGTAGTGCTTGGCCCCTTCATTGCTGCTCGCAGCTATATTTATTATTATTATTATTATTATTATTATTAGGCACGGTACATTATCTCTGCTGAGGTCAAAAAGCATTGTTTAACAATTTCAGCGTCCGTGAAAGCCTTTTTATGGCTAGCTAAAATCCAGTAGCCTCGGTCGATTTCTCGGCAACAGAGACTGATCTCGTCATCATTTTTTGCTGCTCAGTCAGAATCTGTCAACTGTTTACTTTTATTAGTCCTCAGGTTGCTTCCTGGCAGGTACAACATGTTGTACTTGGCGTGAAAAGCACTAAAGTGGCGTTCAAGGTTATACCGTTTACAATTGGCACTAGTCTTCTGGCAAATTAGGCAGAACTGAGTGGATTCGTATTGCACAAAGAAAAACTCATCAGTCCATGTATCCTGAACTGTTCGGTGTTCATCCTGAATTGACCGTACCTTTTTCTTTGCTGGTGCAGCATCGGTGTCTTGGGCTTCTAGGCCAAACTGATCTGCATTTTCCATCGTTCTTTCCTCACGTTGCTCTTTCTCCTCAGGCCTGTTTCTAACTCCGTCACCGTCAGCTAATGAAGAATCACTTTTCTCGTTCTGCTTTTTTCTAGTCATAAATCTGTCCAGTTTGAGTGGGCAGAGGCCGAGACAATATTTGATATAACCTTATATCAAACGGCATTATGGAATATCAAATTTAGGCTTACGTGCTAAACTTGCAAAACCATTCGCAAATGCAAAGCTACACACATAGGCTATACGTCTACCCATGATCCCTCGCTGTTACGTAGCCTACGTTCTTTGACGTATCTTCAGTATGCTGCCATCTGCTGGATAATTCATTTCAATGTGCTAAAACAGGACATACATGGAACATATAGAAGTAAGTTATAGCTATATTCTTTTGTTATCAGTGGATACTATATGAGCGCAAAACAAAGTCTCACGAGCCGCGTAATGAGTAACAGTGTGCTACAGGAATAAGGTAGAAGGGTACAAGTGATAAGTGATCCTAGATTGGGAGTGCCCTGCAGAGAGTGCTCTGGGAGTGGTGGCATTGTAGCACAGTGGGAACTGGGCTTGTAATCGAAAGGTTGCAGGTTCGATTCCTGGGTAGGACACTGCCGTTGTACCAAGGTACTTAACCTGAATTACTTCAGTACATATCCAGCTGTATAAATGGATACAATGTAAAATGCTATGTGTAAGTCGATCTGGATGAGAGCGTCTGCTAAATGCCTGTAATGTAATGTTGAATGTAAAGAGTAGTTGATAGTTAGTCCAGGTACAGACTGAAGAGATGGTTTTCAGACTACGGCAGAAGATGGGCAATGACTGAGTGGTTCGTAGAGGAACAGGGAGTTCATTCCAATACTGGGGAGCTAGTGTGGAGAAGATCTGTGGTAGGGAGAACATTCACCCTGGGGAGTGCAAGTCACCCTGCTGCCGCAGAGTGGAGTGGTCAAGCTGCCGTGTAGGATTGATCGTGTCCTGTAGGTAGACGGGAGCTGTTCTTTTGGCTGCAGTGCAGGCAAGGGTCAAGACTTTGAACCTGATCCTGGCGGTGATCGGTAGCCAGTGGAGTGACCCCAGCAGGGGAGTGATGTGAGAGAACGTGGGAACGTTGAAGATAAACAGCAGCATTCTGAATCATCTGTAGTGGCTGTATGGCACAAGCTGGTGGGCTTGCAAGGAGGGGGTTGCAGTAATCAAGACGGGAGGTCACCATAGCCTGGACAAGTAGCTGGGCGGAGTGCATAGTCAGGTATGGTCGAATCATCCAGATGTTATACAGGAGAAATCTGCAGGACTATGATGTTGCCTTGACGTGCTCCTGGAGGTCCTGCTGGTCATCCAGGACCACCCCCAGGCTCTTTGCGGAGTGAGAGGCAGTCACTGTGGTGTCGCCAGAAGTGATTAATGCTCCCGCAGTAGGGAGGTCTTGTGACGGATGAACAGCAGCTCATTCCCATCTCAGCCAAAGTGGAGATGAGTAGTTTGTGGTCAACAGTGTCGAATGCTTTAGACAGTTCTAGTAGGATCAGGCAGTGGCAAGTGCCTCCGTCACAGCCAGGAGGGCAGTCTCTGTTGAGTGCTCGGATCAACAACCAGACTGGTAAAGGTCAAACAGGTTAACCAGCATTTATTACAGTAAAGAGGACAAAGTTATTACATGAAGGACAAAGTTATTAGATTAACCATTTTAATTAGATTAACCATTGTTACAGTTCATGTTGCTCTGGTTTGTTTGCTTTTTACCTTAAATAAGGTATAGCCCTGTATTCAAATGTGACATCAATCCATATTTGCTGGAAAAATAAGCTAAAATTCCCTGTTTTGCATAAGGGTGCAGCCATGCTGCCTACCCTCCCTTCCACGAACATTAAAGGAAACGTCCTTTACGCCACTCTGATACCCTGATCTAGGCAGGAGACCTATGGGTCCCCCCTCCTGTCTCGGAAAAAACAAACCAGAAGACAAAGGTATTTACGAGGCCAGAGGCCCATCGTAGCTACAGAACAAATAAAGATCCGGTTCCATTTGATCTTAAGTTTAAATCTAATGTGTGGCATTCAATTGAAATCATTGATTGAACAATCTTTATGTCTATGTTAGAAGAAGTAAACTTCCATGCTTTTTATAGGTATACAATAGCTGGACGGAATTACCTCTTATACTACCTATTATATTTCTGTCGTGACTATTTAGCCCTGCTTTCAACAACATAAGGTCACTTTAATGTAATAAGTACACTGTCAGCTTTTAGATAGGCCAGTCCTTGTCATAAATGAGCCTGCCCCCCCCCCCTTTGGTTGTGCATTTTAGCTCATTTCCGTTGTCCCTGTGGCACTGGAAGAGGGGCATACTTTGATAAGGTCTGGCTCTTCAGTCTCTCTCTCTTTTCGGGTAATCTCAAATCAGAATATTGTTTAATTTCTTCTGTTTTGTACCTTAGATGTAGTGTGCCTTCATTCAATAAGTGCATAATTTCAAAAGTGCATAATTTCAATTCACTATTTTAATTGACTCCTTATTTAATAAAATGATTTAGTCTTCTGACCTGATACAGAATTTGTTTTGGCTTGTCACTTGATTCCACCAGGTTACTGTCGATTGACCTATCAAAGAATTTGTCTATTTAATTTATAAATGTCATTTTCAATAATAATTGTTAAATTAAGTCATGTAAAGTACATTTTATATGTAGGTTAAGGGAGAGGTTCTTGCACGCAATACCACTTATGTGGTTCAAGGGCATTGACTGAAAATACTGGTCTGAGGGTGGCACGGTGGTGCAGTTGGTAGCACTGTCACCTCACAGCAAGAAGATTCTGGGTTCAAATCCGGTGTTACACACCATGACTACCCTGATAGGGACAGAAGAGCTGGACAGAGGGAGATGTGTAAATTCCAGATATCTCCAGCATTTTATTGGGATAGCGAGAGAGACCGTAATCACAAACGAAAAACCTTTGCCCGTCACCCTCACGGGATCTGGGCAAAAACAATAAACTAAAATAACAAAGACAAAATAAATGAAATTATACGAGCGCTTTTCAGCCTTTTCTCTGGTCTGTACGTGCTTACTCTCACCGTCGTGGGGGATCCCGGTCTCAGACGCCTACTGTGGAAAGAAGCACACTTTTAAATCCTGGACTGATTCCTAAAATCATCCAGGTGTGTGCCTGCTTAACCAGTAGGCGTGGTCCTCTAATTGCCCTGAATTCCTCCCGCAAACCGAGCCCTACCACATCCGGCCTGGGCCTTTCTGTGTGGAGAATGGCCTTTCTTTTGTATGTTCTCCCCGTGTCCACGTGGGTTTCCTCCGGGTACTCCGGTTTCCTCCCACAGTCCAAAGACATGCAGGTAGGCTAATAGAAGACAGTAAAGTGCCCATAGGTATGAATGTGTGAGTGCATGGTATTTGTGTCCTGCGATAGATTGGCAGCCTGTCCGGCCCAATGCACACTGGGATAGGCTCATTACATTACAGACATTTAGCAGACGCTCTTATGCAGAGCGACTTACACAACATTTACATAGCATTTTTTTTTTTTTTACATTGTATCCATTTATACAGCTGGATGTGTACTGAAGCAATGCAGGTTAAGTACCTTGCTCAAGGGTACAACAGCAGTGGCCTACCCAGGAATCGAACCTATGACCTTTCGGTCACAAGGCCAGTTCCTTACCCACTGTGCTACACTGCCGCCAGGCTCCAGCACCCCTCGCAACCCTGTCCCAGATAAGTGGGTATAGATAATCGATGGATGATGGATGGATGTCGCTTGTCCGACAGTGCCTCCTGGAGTTTTACATGCAATATTGAAATGGAGTGATCTTTGTCTGCAACATGTTACGTGTGCATGTAAATACACTGCTGTCTGAATTTTAATCACAATATAGCCCGCTGCTGGGTCTGTACAGCCTGCTCATTGCTTATTCCTGTATTTTAATGTATAAACACAGTGTGCAGATGTTCCCCTGTCATACAGTACTGCACTGCTGCCCTGCTCTCCCTGGGAGTATCAGGGCTCCCCCATTCCCTGCCCACTGATCCCTTAGCAGTGTGCAGCACCAGAGGGTCCTGAGACGGCCTCAGCACAGGGGCTCAGCTGATCCATTAGCAGTGTGCAGCACCAGGGGGTCCTGAGACGGCCTCAGCACAGGGGCTCAGCTGATCCATTAGCAGTGTGCAGGATCAGGGGGTCCTGAGACGGCCACAGCACAGGGGCTCAGCTGATCCCTTAGCAGTGTGCAGGATAAGGGGATCCTAACTAGCTCGCTGGTAGCTGTCGGCTGCCTAGCATGAAGAACCGGCAACACACAAACCAGATTTGTGTAGGTCAACAACTGTCTCTTCTGAGTTGAAAGCTCTTTGGTTTTTCCCATGGTCATAGATGACAAAGGCATTTTGTGTGTGTGCAACCTCATATTTACATGCCAGTGATACAAGGAATGGTGAAAGGCAGCTATACAGTTTCTGGGGGCTGAGATCAAATAAAATAAAAAATTTCTTCAGATGCCGCTTCAGATGTTTAGTTTTATTTTAAATATTCTTTAGGGGTACCGATAATTTTGACCCCTATGCTTTTGAGAAAACTGCTATTACTCAGAGGTTTTTTTAAAAGAATATTTTTAAAATTATACTGGAAGTAGTTTCTCCAAATGTTTAAGCAGACAATTGGCATCATTGGGTATATTGTTTGTCTTGCACAATAATTTTTCCTAATTTTCGTAAAGAGGGCCAGTAATTCCTGAGTTGAATGTATAAACTCTTCTTTGCAGACTGAACAGCTGTGACCTCACAGAGAAGTCAGGTGATATTGTGGCCTCAGCTCTCCAGTCATCAAACTCACCCCTGAGAGATCTGGACCTCAGCTACAATAAACTGGGAGATTCAGGAGTGAAGCTGCTCTGTGCTGGACTGATGAGTCCAAACTGTAAACTACAGAGACTGGGGTGAGTAATGATGTGTACTGTGTGACATTAACTAAATCGAATTACTGGTTATGGCAATGTAAGGGTTTGAATTTTGTCACAGGGAAGACTAATTTCCTGACTCCATTCATGGATGTTTGTGTGAATGTGAGTTTGCATATAAGCATAATATTGCATATTATTGACTGAGGTGTGCTCATGTGAAATGATGAGCAGCTTGACCCTGTATCCTGGAGAGAGAGACTAGCTACTGCTGCCCGGCATTCATCTGATCAAGTGATCTCTGACATTAAGATCTTCAATCCTGGGAGGTAAATATCCTGCTTATCCAGGAATCTAAAACCAACAACTATCCCTAGGATTAACCTAATTAAGATTTACCCCATTTGGGTAGCGAGACTATATAAATATCACAAGGCATGACTTCTGTATTATTCTATTAAATGACATTTTTGACCCTAGCAGCTATCCATGAAGAGCTGCATATCCTGCTAGTGAATCCAACAATATGCCCAGTGAGTACCTCAGTAAGGGTGTTACCCCAAAACTTTAAGTTACCATCGCTATCCCGGTTCTCCGAAACACAGAGTAGAGAGATCCACGTATGGGGAATGACATCCGGTCATCCAATTGCACCAAGTGTGGCTTTGACAGCCAGTAGCGCATTCAGTGTTACAGGAGACTACTGCCCTCCTGGAAAAACATATGGGACACTGCAGCGCTACTACTCTTCATATTCACTTCTCATGCGCGGCAAGCAGGGCAGTCTTGGTGGATCTCTCCACCGGGGTTACAACAGTAACCTAAAGTTCTCTTTCATCATCTCGTGTTTGAGATCCACCTACGGAGAGATATAGACAGCTCCCAGAATGCCTTATGCTCACAGCTGAGATACTGTCAGGCCAGCAAAGGGTGCCTCCTCCCCTGAGGGGAGGGTGGTGTCTGGCACATCCCATGTAGAGAAGTACTAAACACATTCCACTGCCCAAAGCTATAACCAGGACCCAGGAACAATGTGAAGTACTAAAACCCATAGCAGATGAGGGGAGATGTGTGCACCCCCAGAAGTGACTGGGCTACCGGCCTCAGGCAATGGAACCTAGCAACAGTATCTGGAGAAACCCCGCCTGCGGCTGAATAAATTTCCTGCAATGAGACCCAATGGAATAGGGCCCACAATGCAGCCATGCCCCTCATTGAATGAGCCCTCAGGCCCAAGGGGGGCAATATCCTCTTTGAATCATATGCCATAACAGTAGCTTCCACAAGCCAATGGGACAGCCGCTGCATAGAGATCCTTTCCCTTTGCATTCATTTTAAATGAGAGGTGGCGGCACATAAGCAAGGGATTTTGGGATTGGCAGGGCTAGGTGGTGAGGCGGTCGGAGAGATGGCCAGAAGTTTAACTTCAAACCCCAGGTGGTACAACTATGTGTCGTGGTAACCAATCAGATTTGATCTAAAGATCAGTCAAATGAATTGTCCCCCTTTTCAAATTTTAGTTTAGTTCCACAATGGAGGACTCCCTTGTAATTGCCGTGTTGGGTTTCCCAACGATCCTGCTCAAATGCAAGTGTCTGTCATAAAATAGGTGACACGCCCATAAGCGGCCGATTGTGGGACGCGGGAGCGGTGCCAGGCGGCTTTGCCGGAATCAGTGTGGCTTCACCGTAACAGCCCCAGTGGCAAAACTTGAGAGGCTGCCACTATCAGCCCCTGTAGTCTGAGGCATGTGTGATACTGCACTCTTCAGTCTGGTTTGAACTAAGAGAAGCATACCCTGAGAGATAAAATGGAGTCTGCTGTTAGACAAGCTCACATGGATACAGAGTATAAATCAAGTCCCAAGAACATTACACTCCAGCATGGGGAGAGATTGCACTGAAACCAAGAGACATCAGATGTGTCAGAACTCGCTGAGTGTCCTGCACAACTCTGGGTTTCGAATTGGCAATAATCAGCCAATCGTCTGTATAAGTCAGTATTCTGATAACCCATTAGTCTCAATGGAGCCAGACCCGCCTCTACACAAAGACAGAACACTCGTGGACTCAGGGAAAAGCCGAAGGGTGGAACTGTGTATTTGTAGCAAACACCACAATGGGCGAAGTGGAGAAATGTTTTGTGAGGGGGATAAATGCTTATGTGGAAGAAGGAATCTTTCAGATTCATTGATGTGAAACTGGGATGTTATGTTAATCAATTAAGTGTTAATTCTTAATAAAAATGTTGATTGACTATATTTCTATAGATGAAACAGTAAAATTTCAATAAACCGTTTCAATGAATAACCTAATGTTGGTGATTAGATTTCAAATTAAAGAGACGTTTGTAAAATGTTAAATTAGAGAGTCACGGTTCCCTTGACTGGCAGCATTAGTGAAACGTTATTGGTCCATTCCTGGAACATCAGTGCCATCTGAGCGTGTTTGCGTCTTCTCAACTGCTGGTCTCAACTTCAGCAGAATGCACACCAGACTGACCCCAAAGCACGTAGACATGCTCATACTCCTTAACAAAAATGCTTAAGTATTAAGTTAAGCCTATTAGTTTATTACAAAGTTAAGCATTAATAAGCAGCATTAATAAGCACCATAAATAAGCAGCTTTAATAAGCAGCATAAATAAGCAGCATTAATAAGCAGTATGAATAAGCAGCATTAATAAGCAGTATAAATCATTTGCATTAATAAGCAGAATTAATAAGGAATATATTTTGTCACCATCACAGTGGCAGTTCAGCCAGCCCTTAGCGGTCCCTCCTCTCCTGGACAGATTTCTCAGTCTGTGAATCTGTGTTTTTATGATTTTGCTTCTTGTAGTTTTGGCCTTAATACACAATCTTGTTTAAATGATTGTTTGAGCATGTCTTAATAAAACTTCTCTGATAGATACAGCTCATTAATTGGTAAGTCTGTTTTAAGTCATTCTTTTTATAGGCCATGTAGAAGATTTTAAGCTAATCAGTTTATCATTAAATTAATGGGTGCCGACAATCGATTAAAAGAATTGCACAAAATTTGCATCCCTAATTAAAACCAGTTGTCCTGACATTGAACATGTTGTTAACATTTTGAAATTATATTTCCTCAAATGTTTAACACTGAGATTAAAGATAGGAAGTAGAGAACCGTCCTTCTTTGGGACCTGGAATTAAGGATAATAAAAGTTTTGTTGGGTTCGTTCTTTGGGAATCAAACGTATCGCCCCTTTTTGTAAGAGGCAAGAAATTTCTTCCTCTTAAACATGGGCAGCGATCTCTTGGGTTTGAGAGTAAATGACTCATTGAAATGGGGGGTTTCACTTTGAACTGGAGTCTGTAGCACTTGGCTATTGTCTGTAGCCCTTGTCTGTAGTAAGGCTGCTGTGTCCTCACATTAAAATACAGGAATAAGCAGTGTGCTCTTCCAGGAGGGCGGTAGCCTCCTTTAGCATTGGACACGCACCTGTCTGTCAGAGCCAGACTCGGTGCAATGATGAGACACTCTGCAGAGGTCATGACCGGCTGTCATTCCCCATAGTTGGATTTTCAACACAAGATGATGAAAGAGAAGTATATTTATGGCACCAATACAGTGATTGGTTCTTGCAGAGATGCACACCCTAGTCAGTGTATAAGTGTGCCATGTACTTTGCATGTAAATTGCTTGAGCTTCCCCTTAAATGCTATCCAGAGAACATTTCCCACAATCCACACTATTATACATTTGACAAAATAAAGTCTGACCTGACCAGAACTCTAGTAACTACCACCATCACCAACAGACCCTCCTCCTACAATGACAGGGGTGCTGCATGGTAGTTATACCGCCCCTACAGGCACAGGAGAACTAGCAGCCCAGCTGGCAGTAAATAAGGGGCTTTGTATGACTGGTGTGCCCTTATGACTAAGTCTATCAGTTCTGTATATGTTGCATGTTCTCCTGTAAGTGTCTACTGTGATAGTGTAGTATAATCTCATAAAAAACCCGTTTTCAACGTACAAAAATGCCAAGTTACTCAAAAGTATTGATATCAAAATGACGCCAAGTTACGGTACTACAAACAATATAGGCTATCTTGCCTCATCGAAATTACATAAGATGTATTTCAAAGCAATGCTACCCAATATTTCCTCAATTCTTTCAAGTCACTTGGCCCTGTGTAGCATTGGAAAATATTGGGTAGCATTGCTTTGAAATACATCTTATGTAATTTCGGTGAGGCAAGATAGCCTATATTGTTTGTAGTACCGTAACTTGGCGTCATTTTGATATCAATACTTTTGAGTAACTTGGCATTTTTGTACGTTGAAAACGTGTTTTTTATGAGATATCATTTCTTTTTGCAAAGCGTTTTATTATGAGAGTGAGAAATGCAAAGTGACCCTGTAAGAAACGGTTGTGGATTATGGCTATCCTTGTGTGAATTTGTACAGTCTGATGAGTGTGTACTGTTTAGCAGTTTCGGTTTGCTATATATGTAAAACAGTGGCTGTGACAAAGGGTGCGGTGGCGTAAGTGTAAACGCAACAGAAACGCAGGTGAAATATGGCCAGTGTATGTACTCACGGATTTGAAGGCCATCCAACGAGCCTTGATTGAGAAAAGAATCAGCAAGCCCGTAGAATTAGAGCTGCCTAGGTCGCAACTTGTGTACCCTGCTGTCCTGCTCCGTTCTCTGTTATTTCGTGGAGATGCACTTTTAGTGTTTGTAAGGTTTATAAGGCATTTTGATAGGCTTATCTGCAGGTGGGAATCCTCTTCGCTGTTTTGCTAAGCTAGAACTGGAAAACTTGATAGTGGAGAATAGGAGCAGACGCATATGTCCCAGCAGGCTTTGCATATGAGAAAATAACAACAGTGTGAGAGAAATTAGGACGAAATGATGAAATTGCATAGTTGAAACAATGTTTTTAGCAGAATGGGCATGTAGGTGAAGGTTGACATGATCACAGACTATAGTGCGGAGTAAAGTGACCATGAGCGAGCTTAGTTTCCTTATCGAACGGTATATATAATAGTCGGTGTAAAGCATCAGCCATTATAGTGGAGGGTTAAGTAACGTCTGACATCTATTGCACTGATGTGCTTTTCTCATGTTCAGTACTAGTATTTATATTTATGAGTGAGTCATTATTTTAAAAGTAATGTTTTAATGGGGAGTTGCAGAACCTACATACGTAGTAATTGTTTGTATGTGTCTAGATAGAGAACAAGGCGAGGTAACATGAATGTAGAAACGTGGCGTTTGCTGATAAGAAGGTTTTGTACGGTAGCCAAGTGAAGAAATATAGTTAGTAGAAATGGCACAGTGGTGAACTGGTGTAACTTTTTAATAAAATGAATACATTTGCCGTCATGAAATGCATATGGGTGACCGTGAGTGAGTTTTGGTAAAGCAAATATGAAAGCGTAAGAAAACGTTAGTGTAAAAGAGGAAATTATCTGCCTGAGGGCGAGGCGGGATTCAATCCTTCAACTGGAGGTTACCAGTCTGTGACTTTGTTAGTGCAGCACCATGACATAGCTATGCAATGCGTGAAATATCATTAGCATACCTGTCCGTGGTTTTAGAAGAAGAACACAGGCCAGTAAGCACAGAAGAGCTCCGTTGAATCCATATGGCTTTGCAATATTGTAGCCGATTAATAACTGAACGTGCGGACGGTACGTCATAATGCAGTGTATACGTTCGGTGAACGGCGGGTAGATATGGTGCAAAAGCAATAATTGAGAAGTAGTAGACAATCATTAGTGAGGGTAAAAGCAGATTAAAGAAACATGTTCTTAGCTGGGTTTGAACCTACAACCCCATGTTCACAAGACTGTAACTTAACCCACTAGGCCACAGGCAGATTAACTGTTTAAACTGGAAATGTTTCAGAGTAAAAAGGTATGGCTATTTTGCATGTGTATGCAAGTTTTTGATTGGGTCGTGAGGATTAGGATTTGGCTGATGTCGGTAAAATGTCCAATGGGGAGACATGTTGTTAGTTGGATAGGCGGCAGGAAAAATAAGAATGAGAAGAAGAAGAATGAGAAGAAGAAGAAGAAGAAGAAGAAGAAGGAGAAGAAGAAGGTGAAAACGCAAAATCCCCTTAGTTTGGGGCTTTATAGTGTGGACATGTGAAGTTGTTTATAAAATCTGTCTGTTGAAATAGGGTCAGAATGTACAGAATGTAATGTTTTTAAGGGCTGAGTGTCTGTGGCTGTTGTGGTTATTTCTGTGGGGAACCCTGAAAAGTGCCAAACTCTCGGTGCTGTATAGGTATGGGGCATGCCCCCGCCAAGGCGTAACTTGGCGGGATGGCATACCTGCCATCCCAATAGCTATGGAACTGGTCTTGTAACCTAAAGGTCACAGGCTCTATTCCTGGGTGGGAAACTGCCATTGTACCCTTGAACAAGGTACTTAACCTGCATTGCTTCAGTATATATCCAGCTGCATAAATGGATGCAATGTAGATGCTATGTGTATTAAAAATGCATCTGGATGAGTGTCTGCTCAATGCCTAGATGGATGGATAGATGTATGGATAATCTTATTTAAAGTGACTCGGCCTTTAGCTGTGTGTTAGGTTGCAGTGCTGTGGGAAGTTTGTCACAGAAAACCAAAAGGTAAGAAGCAAACACACTGTCCACTCTGAAAGATGTGTGTTCTCTTTTACATCATTACTTTTGGTGGTAGCTGTGTCAAACATCCCACAGCATTGCAAACTAACTGACTGAACACTCTGAAAGATGACAGCCACACTTTTGGAATAGGATAAGCCCAGAGAAAAGATCATAGAAAAGGTAGATGAGCCCTTAGCCCCAATTCTAAGAATTTTCAGAATAAGAAAAGGGGCCATTTGGGTCAGAATTACATCTGTAGAACTGTCTTTAGTTTAGTTTAGTCCAGCAGGACGTCTGATTCTCAGGTCCAAAGTTCTGCAGCTGGAGAGTGTAGCACAGACATCTTCCTCAGTGCATCATCAACCTTAAAATCCTCAATTTCACTTTTCATCACTGAACATTATCATTTGTATCATTTACCATTTGTTTTATGTATACCTAATATAATTATAATATAATATATGAACTCTTCTTTGCAGACTGAACAGCTGTAACCTCACAGAGAAGTCCTGTAATATT
>NC_057948.1:1230677-1270677 GCF_018555375.3 Anguilla rostrata
CCTATCAGTCAGCTGTGAGGCTCATCCATGCAACACTGTGTGCTGCCTTAACCGAATGAGCCATCCAGCAGCCCCAAGCCTACTTTCAATAAAATTACAACTTATCAGCATCCATAAGAAATGTTAACTACCATAAAATGTGCCAAAAAAGCAGGCACACGAGCTGGACAGGAAATCATAGGTCAGATGACATTTTCCCACTGTAACAGACATTAGTACAATATGCACCAGGGAAATACCTACTGCACAGCATGCAGAGGCATTCACTAAGACTCACTAAGTTGTCCCAGTCTTGATAGTAGTTTCTAAGCATCACACCTCATAAGGTCACATCTCACAAGCATGAAGTCTCTGTCTGTGGTCACACACGTTTGTTACCTCAGTAATTAGGCCTCACAGCACTAGGCACAACAGCACAGTATAGTGCCTGGAACAGGGGTGGTATATCCCCATTGTGGGTGCCAGAGCTTTTTGGGTCCTCTCAGAAGTGCACTCGGGACGGCCTTGAGCTGCATTCCATCCTCCCCATAGCTCTCCATCGCTCTTCTCCCTCATCACCACGGTAACTGGGAATGTGGAGACTGGGACAAGGCCACAGGCCTAGGCAGAAGTGGCCAGGAGTGCATACAGAAATACAGAAGCATACACTTCCCTTCACTACCTTAAGCCTCGAAGCAGCTGTACACTGCAGAACACAGTCTGAAGTACATTAATCACTGCAGGTTCCCCACTGAATCTACAGGAACTGAGGCAGAGCAGTGAAAGAATGGGCAGTGATTCATTATGTGCGCTCATATAGACATGAAAACTGTTTCTCTGATCGATCAAAAATTTAATTATTTGCTAAACATTTTAGTTTACAGTCACATCGACTGCAATTATTAAGACGAGAACACCTGTGGAGTTCTAAAAAATAATAATGTAGTTCCTCTAAACAGCCACTAGGTGGTAGTGGAAGTTCAGTTCCTGGTTCGAAGCGTTAGCTCATGTTTGGGCTGTGGCAAACATAATAGAATCTGCATAACAAGTAAGCAATGATCATTTTGCAGAGTTCTGAGAGATAGCCTAATAGCTTGCCACTAGATGGATTACAGGAGCTTTCTCTGGTCAGAGTGTCACAGGCATCGGTATGAAGTTTGGCTTTTTGAGCCTTACTGCTGCACTAAGAGTTTAATCAAATTGTCATTATTGCAGACATCATAAATGGTTGCATGTTTTCACTTGTGAGCAAGGACATAGACACTGATGTTTCTTATTCTGAAGGGACCCTTTATGCTGTCTTCAATTATAGATTCAGTGTTGGCTTTTTAACGTCTGCAGACAGAATTGTGTAATTCTTTCTTTATTAGGAGTATATGGTCACAATGACCACAATATACATTATTGAAATCAGATTTTTGTGATCAGATTCAGATACAAGAAATCTTAGACAAATAAAATGGTCTATAAATACACCCCCCTCACTTGTCACAAAGATTTAAGGGCCACTGAATCATAAATGGCTTCTCCTACTATTATTTCTCATTGAATCTGATCATGAGATCTGATTTCATAAGTGTAACTCTGTCCACTGTAACATCAAATCATAGCCACAGATACACTATGTACAATCATGCAGTTACAGGCCAAATATAAATTATTTTGGTTACAGCTCACTGATACCATGTCAGCTGATGAGATTTGTGCTTGGTCATTATATTTCATCTCATAAAAAAACACGTTTTCAACGTACAAAAATGCCAAGTTACTCAAAAGTATTGATATCAAAATGACGCCAAGTTACGGTACTACAAACAATATAGGCTATCTTGCCTCACCGAAATTTAATAACATGTATTCCAAAGCAATGCTACCCAGTATTTCCTCAATTCTTTAAAGTCACTTGGCCCTGTGTGTATATAAGTGTGCAGTACATGGACAGGCCAAACATATGTGTGGATGGCTTTCTCACAGTCATGATTGATTGAATAGGCATCTATATGTCCAATTTGTATTGGTATGTATGTATTTTGGTGGCCAGCCTTTCTGTTGTGTGAATGATTGTATGTTTCTTGGTATAAATGTCTGTTCGTAAATGTGAATGTAACATGCTGCGAGGCAAATGTCCCCATGGGGATAAATAAGTTCTCTATGTATATATGTACAATATGTATTTTACATGTATTTATTGTATGTTGCAAATATACAATCACTTGTACATTTAGTCAAATTCACTTCAGAAGCAAGTATAAACATATGTTTTCTGGAGAAATATGCTTCCTGTAGTGACTGACCAGCAGTTTTCTACATGAATTTCCATGTGTTCCATGAGGCAATACGAAAAATTTGACACTTTGATCTGACACAACGTTTGCATGACATTGTAATATGGTAAGGTTACAAAACACAGGGCCAAGTGACTTTAAAGAATTGAGGAAATACTGGGTAGCATTGCTTTGGAATACATGTTATTAAATTTCGGTGAGGCAAGATAGCCTATATTGTTTGTAGTACCGTAACTTGGCGTCATTTTGATATCAATACTTTTGAGTAACTTGGCATTTTTGTACGTTGAAAACGTGTTTTTTTTATGAGATATCATTTCTTTTTGCAAAGCGTTTTATTACGAGAGTGGGGAAATGCGAAGTGACCCTGTAAGAAACGGTTGTGAATTATGGCTATCATTGTGTGAATTTGTACAGTCTGAAGAGCGTGATCGTTTAGCAGTTTCGGTTGCTATATATGTAAAACAGTGGCTGTGACAAATGGTGCGGTGGCGTAATTGTAAACGCATCAGAAAAGGTTAAATATGGCAGGGTGTAGCTATGTAGGCTACTCACGGATTTGACGGGCATCCAACGAGCCTTGATTGACAAAAGAATCAGCAAGCCCGTAGAATTAGAGCTGCCTAGATCTCAACTTGTGTACCCTTCTGTCCTGCTCCGTTGTCTGTTATTTCGTGAAGATGCACTTTTAGTGTTTGTAAGGTTTATAAGGCATTTTGATAGGCTTATCTGCAGGTAGGAATCCTCTTTGCTGTTTTGTTAAGCTAGAACCGGAAAGGTTGATAGTGGAGAATAGGAGCAGACGCATATGTCCCAGCAGGCTTTGCATATGAGAAAATAACAAGTGTGAGATAAATTAGGCGAAATGATGAAATGCGTAGTTGAAACAACATGTTTTTTTTTTAGCAGAATGGGCATGTAGGTGAAGGTTGAGATGATCACAGACTATAGTGCGAAGTAAATGAAGTGACCATGAGCGAGCTTAGTTTCCTTATCAAACGGTACATATAACAGTCTGTATTTAATGTTCGTTGTTGAAGTGGAGGGTTAAATAACGTGTGTAATCTATCGCACAAATGTGTTTTTCTCATGTTCAGTGCTAGTAGTTATACTTATGAGTGAATCATGATTTTAAATGTAATGTTTTAATGCGGAGTTGCAGAACGTACAGACGTAGTAATTGTTTGTAGCCTATGTGGCTAGATAGAGAACAGGGCGAGGTAACATGAATGTAGAAACGTGGCGTTTGCTGATATGAAGGTTTTGTACGGTAGCCAAGTGAAGAAATATAGTTAGTGGAAATGGCACAGTGGTGAACTGGTGTAACTTTTTAATAAAAGGAATACATTTGCGTCATGAAATGCATACGGGTGGCCGTGAGTGAGTTTTGGTAAAGAAAATGTAAGCGTAAGAAAATGTTAGTGTAAAAGAGGAAATGATCTGCCTGAGGGCGAGTCGGGATTCAAGCTTTAAACCGGAGGTTTACCAGCCCGTGACTCGTTAGTGCAGCACCATGCCGTAGCTATGCAGTGAGTGAAATATCATTAGCAAACCTGCCGGTGGTTTTAAAAAAGAACTCAGGCCAGTAAGCACAGAAGAGCTCCCGTTGAATCCATATGGCTTAGCAATATTGTAGCCGGATAATAACTGAACGTACAGACGGTAAGTCATAATGCATATGGCTTAGCAATATTGTAGCCGGTTAATAACTGAACGGTGAACGGCGGGTAGATATGGTGCAAAAGCAATAATTGATAAGTAGTAGACAATAATTAGTGAGGGTCGAAGCAGGTTAAGGAAACGTGTTCCTAGCTGGGTTTTAACCTACGACCCCATGTTCCCAAGACTGTAACCTTGCCCACTAGGCCACGGGCAGACTAGCTGTTTAGATCTGCGGAGTTGCAGAACATACATTAGTATGTTTGTAGCCTATGTGGCTAGATAGAGAACAGGGCGAGGTAACATGAATGTACAAACGTGGCGTTTGCTGATAAGAAGGTTTTGTACGGTAGCCAAGTGAAGAAATATAGTTCAGTAGAAATGGCACAGCGGTGAACTGGTGTAACTTTTTAATAAAAGGAATACATTTGCCGTCATGAAATGCATATGGGTGGCCGTGAGTGAGTTTTGGTAAAGGAAATATAACCGTAAGAAAACGTTTGTATAAAAGAGGAAATGGTCTGCCTGGGGGCGAGTCAGTGATTCAAGCCTTAAACCGGAGGTTTACCAGTCTGTGACTTCGTTAGTGCAGCACCATGCCATAGCTATGCAATGCGTGAAATATCATTAGCAAACCTGCCGGTGGTTTTAAAGATCACAGGCCAGTAAACACAGATTAGCTCCCGTTGAATCCATATGTTTTAGCAATATTGTAGCTGGTTAATAACTGATGAACGGTGAACGGCAGGTAGATATGGTGCAAAAGCAATAATTGATAAGTAGTAGACAATTATTAGTGAGGGTTGAAGCAGGTTAAAGAAACGTGTTCCAAGCTGGGCTTGAACCTACGAGCCCGTGTTCTCAAGACTGTAACCTTGCCCACAGGCCACAGGCGGACTAGCTATTTAACCTGCAAATGTTTCAGAGTAGAAAGGTATCGGTATTTTTGGTGTGTATGCGCGTTTTTGATTGGGTCCCGTAGGTGAAGATTTGGCTGGTGTCAGTGAAATGTCCAATGGGGAGACATGTTGTTAGTGGGAAAGGCGGCAGGAAAAATAAGAATGAGAAGAAGAAGAGAAGAAGAAAGAGAAGAAGAAGAAGGAGAAAACGCAAAATCCCCTTAGTTTGGGGCTTTATTGTGTGGACATGTGAAGTTGTTTATGAGTTCTGTTTGTTGAAATGGGGTCAGAATGTACAGAATTTAATGTTTTTAAGGGCTGAGTGTCTGTGGCTGTTGTGGTTATTTCTGTGGGGAACCCTGAAAAGTGCCAAACTCTCGGTGCTGTATAGGTATGGGCATGCCCCGCCAAGGCGTAACTTGGGGGGATGGCATACCTGCCATCCCAATTATAACTGGCCATATTTTAAAAGGCCTTTTTGACTAATCATTGTTCATAATTACGTTGATGTATTTATCAAGTTGGAAACTCAGTTGATTATCCATTGAGTAAACACGTTATTACAAATAAACTTCAGTTGTTTGCACTGAATCAAAATTTCATCTTTTAATTCTGGCAATGACCTGTCATATAAAACTTCTAGACACAGCTCAGAAAGTTCTATACAATCTGCCAGGCATCAATACAAGGACATGTTAGTGACTCAAAGAGAAAGAATAAGTAATCCTCTGCATTTTACTCATTCTAACTACTTTTAGTGGGCAGCCACTGTGCAGTGGCCTTGGCCAGTGACAATGACAGGAGTTTACTGAACCTGACATGCATGTCTTTGGTGTGGGAGGAAACCAGAAAACCAGAGGACCCAGAGGACACCAGCATGAATACAGGAACATGCAGCTCCATGCACCCCCTTTGAACCTGAAGTGCAAGCTCCATGGAAAATCAGCTGCTTTTATATCCTATTTTTTAATGACAGACACAGATGAAAAACATATAAACAACAAATGACGAGTAACCTTACAAATTGACTTAAAAGAAAACTAACAGTCAACAATTGGAGATGCACATATCAAAACGTACATAATAACAAACTAACAAACCTTGCACCTACATTTACAAACAAAAATAGACTGTTAAGAATGGAGATAACAAATAGCCTCGTGATAACAGAAACTACTCGCCGCAAACATAAGCACATATACGGATATAACTGGTCACGAGGAAGTGAATGCGTCAGTGATTGTGTCAGGGACACTAAGGGAGACAGATGGTTTATTTTTATTATTTTTTATTTTCTGTCCATCGTCATATTGTGCATCTTGAAAAAAGATTTCTTACAGTGACGCGGATGTTCGCCACACTCGAACAGGCTTATTTGCGGGTTTAGCCTACAGATGGTACCAATATATTGGAACAATTTAAGTCCCAACGGAATTGTAGAATTGTTCAATAGGGTTAGTACATGTACACGTTAAAATTAGGCAAATGTCTACATACAAGGAATGTTTGTCTTTTCTGGGTAACTAACTGAATACAATAAATGAATGCAACCAATGAAAATAAAAAGACTTACTTGAACCAGTAAAAAAGTAAAATAAATTAAATAAATAAATAAATAAAAAAAGGGTCGAAAGAGAAAGTGAAACTCAAACGTCATTTTGAAGACGGAGGACAAGGAGGATGTAGTAAAAAAAGGAATAAAACTGGATAAAAGAACGGAGTAAGTAGTCTGTTTTGGAGTGGGTTGGGGAGAATAGAAGCTGAGAAGGGGTGTTTGGAGGAATAGGACTCCGCAACTATGATCGCAATAACGCTTGATTTAGTGAAATAAGGTGCCCGAGGAGGCGCCCGAGGAGTAGACGAGGAGTAATATGTTTTTTTTCAAATTCCCCATTTGGGACCAAAAACAAAACATGCCCTTTCAAATGACTTTTAAAAAGTTTAACATTTATTTTAGCATTTCTATGGTATTTCATGATAATTTTACCTATTTGGATATGACGGGAGTCATGTCGTCAGGCCAAAAAGGAGCAGCCCTGAGGTAGCACTTCGGGGCTACTAGTTTTTGTTTTTGTATGTTGCATTTGCACCTAAGGGCTGCACGTTTTTGTTTTTGTATGTTTGTGTTTTGCACCTCAGGGCTGCTAGTTTTTGTATATTTGTATTTTGCACCTCAGGGCTGCTCCTTTTTGTTTTTTCATTTTCTTATTGTATTTGTGTTTTGCACTTCAGGGCTGAAAGTTTTGTTTTTGTATGTTGCATCTGCACCTCAGGACCACTCCTTTTTGTTTTTGTATGTTGCATCTGCACCTCTGGGCCGAAAGTTTTTGTTTTTGCGTTTTCTCGAATTACAACTACTTAGAAACGGAAAACACATGATACAATGACTTTTTTGAGATAAAATTGAGCTACTTAAAAAATAATGATCTACTTTCATGAGTTATTGATTTGGGTCGTTTTTGGATGTTGATTTGAAGAAGATTTCTCACGAGCATGTTCGTGTATGTAAGGGGGGTTGTTTATGGGTAAATGTGCGGTCGAAACACTGACTGGAAGCACGGGTAGTTAACGTTGCCAAATGTTTAAAGATTTTACATGAAACGCAATAACAGGGATATCAGTCGGCTATAAATTGTCACTAGCATATCGTATACGCCTACAAGCAAAATACATGCAGCTCAGATACTGACTTTATAGGGGTCACAATTATTGGCACCCTTAAAGATTGTTAAAAATAAAATCTAACAGAGTGAACTTTACACCAGCATGTATATAAGACATTAAGCTGACCTCAGGCCTAAGGAACTGTGTTGTCCTCTTCCATGGCTTGCTGCTTCACTGGAGTATAAAACTGAGGCAACACGCTTACAAAATCCATTTTTCATCAAAAGCAACAAACTGATAAATGAAGAAAAAAAAATGGTTGTTGACCTTCAAAAATAAGGAAATGGATCAAAAACTAAACAAAGAAATATACGACTTCCTACTGTGAGACCAAATATGAATAATTTCAAAACCCCTAGAGTAGTGTTAAACCTGCCCAGTAAATGGCGCTAGTGATCTTAGCCAATGCACAGTGAGGTAGATGGTTCAGGGAGCAAACAAATATCCAGTGGTCACAGTTGGAGAATTACAGAACTTGGTTGCATCGGGGGTCACCAAGTTTCTATTAACTGCTACATTAGATGCTCCAAAATTAGATGCTACCTCCATGCCAAAAGGCTATTTGGAATGGCTTCAGGAAAAATGGTTTTACTGGGAGACAGTTTCAAGAATCTAAATTGTCTCCTTTGTCTCATCTACTGTGGTCCTGAGAGATTACATTAGAGCTCTTTGGCCAAGCATAGCTGTTATTTCATTTATGGCTTTTCTGTTAGCTTGAACTAGTCTGCCCATTCTCCTCTGATCTCTCATTAACAATGTGTTTTTTGTTTATCACACCATTCTATGTAAACTCTAGAGACTGTACTGCATGAAAATCCCAGGAGGGCAGCTCTTTCTGTGATGCTGGAACCACCACATATGGCACCATCCATATGGCACAGTCAAAGTCACTTCGATCACACATCTTGCCCATTCTAATAGGTAAGGACCTGGCCTTGTAACCTATAGGTCACAGGTTTGAGTCCCAGGTAGGACACTGCCATAGTACCCTTGAGCAAGGTACCTAACCTGCATGACTTCAGTATATATCCAGCTGTATGGATGTAATGTAAAAAAATATGCGACAAAAAAGAAGTTGTGAAAGTTGCTCTGGATAGGAGAGTTTGCTAAATGCCTGTAATGTAATGTAATGTCTATATTGAGTTACAGCCACATAATGTATGGTTTGGAGCAGCCTATTTGCATTAATGAGGGGGTATTCCAAATAAATGTGCCGGTATATAACACAAAGGATATAGGTTTGGTGTTAGTTAGAGTCTTTATTCACCCCATGGGGCAGTTTGTACTGCAGCATAGTACATAATAAATAGCAATAACTATATTTAGGACAAAAGATAAACATTAAAATCATTGCAAAACATATCACTATAACTTAAGAAAGCCAGTGACACTTGGGATAAAAGAGTGTTTAATCCTGTTTGTTTTTAACATAGGGATCCTATTTTAAAATAGGGAGCCTACACCGATCAGCCACAACATTAAAACCACCTGCCTAATATTGTGTAGGTCCCCCTCGTGCCGCCAAAACCGCTCTGACCCGTCAAGAGTTTTTAAAATCATGTGGAAATAATTCACCCTCTAACAATATCTTGGCTTTTTATAGCCCTGTAGCAAGTAATAATGTAATAAACTACCAATAGTGTAATAACTCCCAATAATGTAATCCATTTCAATTTTTTTATGTAATAAAAACCAATAATGTAATAAGTAGTAGTAGTGTACTTTATTGATCCCCGGGGGGAATTTGCATTGTTGCAGCTTAAAAGAAATAAAGTAACACAATCAGATACAAATTTACAGTAGATACAAAATATCAGATATAAATATACAGTAGATACAAATATATACAGATATACAAATATAACAGAGTACACCTTCAGAGGTGGAGACGGGTCAGAGCTGTTGTGGCGGCACGAGGGGGACCTACACAATATTAGGTGGTTTTAATGTTGTGGCTGATCGGTGTATATCTGCGCTCTGAGGGGCGTAATACAAACTGATTGAACAAGGGATGCTGGGAATCCCTCAGAATGGATTGGGCCTTCCTTATAGATCCTATTGGGATGGCAGGTATGCCATCCCGCCAAGTTACGCCTTGGCGGGGGCATGCCCCATACCTATACAGCACCGAGAGTTTGGTACTTTTCAGGATTCCCCACAGAAATAACCACAACAGCCACAGACACTCAGCCCAAACATTAAATTCTGTACATTCTGACCCCATTTCAACAGACAGATTTCATAAACAACTTCACATGTCCACACAATAAAGCCCCAAACTAAGGGGATTTTGCGTTTTCTCCTTCTTCTTCTTCTTCTTCTTCTCATTCTTATTTTTCCTGCCGCCTATCCCAGTAACAACATGTCTCCCCATTGGACATTTTACCGACATCAGCCAAATCCTCATCCTCACGACCCAATCAAAAACTTGCATACACACGCAAAATACCCATACCTTTTTACTCTGAAACATTTCCAGTTAAAACAGCTAATCTGCCTGTGGCCTAGTGGGTAAGTTTACAGTCTTGGGAACATGGGGTCTTAGGTTCAAGCCCAGCTAGGGACATGTTTCTTTAACCTGCTTTTACCCTCACTAATAATTGTCTACTACTTCTCAATTATTGCTTTTGCACCATATCTACCCGCCGTTCACCCAACGTATACACTGCATTATGACGTACCGTCTGCACGTTCAATTATTAACCGGCTACAATATTGCAAAGCCATATGGATTCAATGGGAGCTCTTCTGTCCTTACTGGCATGTGTTCTTCTTTAAAACCACGGACAGGATTGCTAATGATATTACATGCATTGCATAGCTATGTCATGGTGCTGCACTAACAAAGTCACAGACTGGTAAACCTCCGGTTGAAGGATTGATAATTTCCTCTTTTACACTAACGTTTTCTTACGCTTTTATATTTTCTTTACCAAAACTCACTCACGGCCACCCATATGCATTCCATGACGGCAAATGTATTCATTTTATTAAAAGGTTACACCAGTTCACCACTGTGCCATTTCTACTAACTATATTTCTTCACTTGGCTACCGTACAAAACCTTATCAGCAAACGCCACGTTTCTACATTCATGTTACCTCGCCCTGTTCTCTATCTAGCCACATACAAATAATTACTACGTATGTACGTTCTGCAACTCCCCATTGAAACATTACATTTAAAATCATGACTAACAAACACTAAAAGTTCATCTCCATGAAATAACAGACAACGGAGCAGGACAGCAGGGTACACAAGTTGCGACGTAGGCAGCTCTAATTCTATGGGCTTGCTGATTCTTTTCTCAATCAAGGCTCGTTGGATGGCCGTCAAATCCGTGAGTACATACACTGGCCAGATTTCACCTGCGTTTCTGCTGCGTTTACACTTACGCCACCGCACGCTTTGTCACAGCCACTGTTTTACATATATAGCAAACCGAAACTGCTAAACCGTACACGCTCATCAGACTGTACAAGTTCACACAAGGATAGCCATAATCCACAACCGTTTCTTACAGGGTCACTTCGCATTTCTCACTCTCATAATAAAACGCTTTGCAAAAAGAAATGATATCTCATAAAAAACATGTTTTCAATGTACAAAAATGCCAAGTTACTCAAAAGTATTGATATCAAAATGACGCCAATTTACGGTACTACAAACAATATAGGCTATCTTGCCTCACCGAAATTACATAAGATGTATTTCAAAGCAATACTACCCAATATTTCCTCAATTCTTTCAAGTCACTTGGCCCATAGAAAAAATGTCATTTTTAACCTATTTTCCCCTGGGTCTCAGGAGGACAAAGCTTAGTTGCTGATATCATTTTAAAATGCTCCCAAACTGCAGACCACTCTCTGTTCCTGGCTGGTTCCATCTCTGCACAATGTCTCGGATTCTTAAAGCAGTCGCTGTGACTCACTAGCTCACGACTGACACAAACTGCTTGCTCTCCCCACGAAACCTGCGCCAAAGCTTTGCTTCCTTTGAGTCAGTTACCAAAGCGGTCACATGGTTGTGTGTACCGAATGAAGCTTCGGACGTCATTGATCACGTGTTTATGGCAGAAACTAATCAAGCCTCGGCACACTGTTTCTAGTGCGCTGTGGTGTTTTTCTGGACACGCGCTCCTGAGCTTCAGTATTAAGGGCAACATCACTCCTTTTGAGATGTCTGTATAGTACATGTTCAGGACCCATTTAAATTCTGCATTGCTTCCAGTCAAAACTACGCTATATTGTGTGTTTGTGTCTCTGTGTGTCCATGTGAGTGTTCAGTGTGTTCTCATGTTGTGTGTTTACAGGCTAATTTGGGTTGGAAGGCACTTGTGGTCCAGTCTGGTCTGATGTGTTCCCGTCTCCTTAGATAGGGGGCGCAGTTTTCTAAAATGAGTCTCTCAGAGGAGCCAGAGACCAAAGGGGGAACCCTCAGCACTGAGAGGAAGAGGTATAAATGCATGAATCAGATATTTAATGTCATATGAGTTAGTTCTGCAGTAAGAGGATGAGTTTAACTGGAAGCCCTGTCTCAATGTGCTGTGAGTTAGAGTTGCAGTAAGAGGGTGAGTTTAACTGGACACTCTTTCAGGTGTAGGTAGGTACAGTTGAGTAGTTAAACTCATCCTCTTACTGCAGCTCTCAGCCAATGCACATCTGACTATGACATAACAAAACCCACCAACACCTGAATGTGATATAATACACAATTGAGCCCAAAAGTTTACATGCACCTAGGCTAAAGACATTCAAACTCAGTTTTTCACAAATCCACACATTTCATGTTAGCATACATTTACTGTGTTAAGTCAATTATGGTATTTACTTCATTTCCATAAGAGGTCATTTCTAAATAATAGCTAAGAGGCAGATTTATTTCAGCTTTTATGTACTATATCAGATTTTCAGTGGGTCAAAAGTTTACATACACTTTGTTAGTATTTTGGTGGCATTGTCTTTTAACTGCTTAACTTGAATCAAATGCTTGGGGTAGCCTTCCACAAGCTTCTCACAATACTTTGCCAGATTTTTTTCCCATTCCTCCTGAGAGAATTGGTGTAACTCAGTCAGGTTTGTGGGCCTCCTTGCTCGGACATGCTTTTTCAGTTCAGTCCACAAATTTTCTATGGGATTCAGGTCAGGGCTTAGTGATGGCCAATACTTTCACTTTGTTGTCTCTAAGCCATTTTGTTAAAACTTTGGAGGTATGCTTAGGATCATTGTCCTGCTGGAAGACCCAGCTGTGACTAAGGTTTAAGTTTCTAGCTGATGACTTGAGGTGTTGCTTCAGTATTTCCAGATAATCCTCCTTCCTCATGATTCCATCTCTTTAATGAAGTGCACCAGTCCTTTTTCCAGCAAAACACCCCCAAAACATGATGCTGCCACCCCCATGCTTCACAGTTGGGATGGTGTTCTTCGGATTAAAAGCCTCACCCTTTTTCTTCCATACATAGCGCTGATAGTTATGGCCAAATAGTTCAATTTTTGTTTCATCTGACCAGGGAACATTCATCCAAAAGTCTAGGTCTTCATCATGGTGATCATCTGCAAACTTCATTCTGGCTTTTTTATGCCAGTCCTTGAGTAGGGGCTTCTTCCTTGTGTGACAGCCTATCAGGTCATGGCGATGTAGGATTTTCTTAATGGTGGATGTAGATACTTTGGTACCTGATGCGTCCAACTCCTTCACCAGTTCCTTTGTTGTTGTCTTAGGGTTCAGTTGAACCTTACTGACCAAAGCTCATTCAGCCCTGGGAGTTAATTTGTGCCTCCCTCCTGAACGATGCAGTGTCTGCGTGGTCCCAAGATTTATATTTGCATACGTACAATTGTTTGTACAGATGCTCGTAGTACCTTCAGTTGTTTGGAAATTGCTCCTAAAGAGGAACCAGACTTGTGGAGGTCTTGGCTGAATTGCTTGGATTTTCCCATGGTATCAAGGGGAAAATGGCAGTGGCTCTAAAGGTAGGCCCTTAAATACAGCCCCAGGTGGGATTATGACAATTAGCCAATCAGAAGCTTCTAAAAGTCATTACATCAATCTCTGGAATCTTCCAGTGTGTTTAAAGAGACAGTCAGCTTGGTGTATGTAAACTTCTGACCCACTGGAATTCTGAAATAGTGAATTAAAGCTGAAATAAATCTGTCGCTAATCGATTGTTTTAAAATTACCTCTGATGTGAACAAAGTAGATGTCCTAATTGGCTTGCCAATAGATATGTATAGTAACATGAAATGTGCGGAGTTGTGAAAAACTGAGTTTGAATATCTTTAGCCTAGGTGTATGCAAACTTTTGGGCTCAATCGTATATTATATAACATTCAGGTGTACGGGGGGTTTATTATGTCACAATCAGATGTACAATGACTGAGAGAAGTTGTATGAAGATGGAATTAACTGGAAGCTCTGTCTCCATGTTTTGTTCACAGGGTCCAGGTAGAAAGAGCTGGGTCACCTGTACCCAGCTGTGTGTCTCTGAAGAGTGATCATTCAATGAATCCTCCAGTCTATTTCAAAGGAGAGTTCCCAGGTGATCAAAGGTAATTAAATAGGCTTAAATTGGCACTACTATTTAACCCCTTAACCCAAAGCATTTAAAAAAGGCAATTTCCACATGGTTTGCACTACTCTTAAACGTCCAGGATATATTGCCCGGAAGTGACAACCGATTGTCTTCTTAATACTTCTTTATCGTTTTTAACCTAGTTATAACAATTAAATTGTGATAAACAAGATTAGATTATTGCGACCTGTTTAGCAGACATGGGGCAGGTTGGGTGTGTATCCTGCGCTCATTAACATTGATAATTGTAAGACACAACATATATTAACCGTTTCTCATCACTAGTTAGGTTAGAGCCGGTTAGAGCAGATTGTCCCATGCAGTACCAGAAAAACCGAAAGAAGGCAACAAAAACTAGGCATTACCATCGTATAGTTAAACGTGATCATTCAACTTGTGATAACGTCGTAACACTGAGCTACTGTATACTAGCATTACACTAGATAGCAGTCTCACACTCCGGACATTACACCCAAATATGAGCAGAGGCATTTTGGATTACAGAAACTCTTACATTGACAAAAGGGCCATAAAGACACAAGTATTGGATATACCAAAAGTGAATGCAATGTAAGTACATAACATGTGGACATTAAAACTTTTTT
Source organism: Anguilla rostrata (assembly GCF_018555375.3). Lineage (NCBI taxonomy): Eukaryota > Metazoa > Chordata > Actinopteri > Anguilliformes > Anguillidae > Anguilla > Anguilla rostrata. The sequence continues at coordinate 1,245,340 of NC_057948.1, forward strand.
CTAAATAATTTTTTTGGTGATCTGAGGTGTTGTTCTGAAAACGTAAATGGTATAACTGTTTCATGCAATTATAAGTGAGACCAAGTAACTATGGAAAGTATACAAAATTAAGTTTTATGATGTGGTTTAGTGTGCAACAGACGATTGGGGGGTGGGGAGGTTCCTTTTATTTGACTGACATTTATTGCCTTTAGCGCTGCTAAGGGAGCGAGTGGCGTTGTTGGCCAAAAAGGAGTCTGTTGCAGCCGTTGAGCTCGAATTTGTGACGTGTTTGTACTTCGTAGCTCCTTTTTTAATAAATTGCTCATCTTTACTTTATCCCTATTCTGTGTGCGCTGCTGCCATTACCACTAGGGGGCAGTGGGAGAACTTACACTGCAATGTCATTGTCACCTTTCAGGTGTAGGTGGGTGTATTATATCACATATCAGGTGTTGGTGGGGTTTATTATGTCACAGTTAGATGTACAATGACTGAGAGCAGTTGTATGAAGATGGAATTAACTGGAAGCTCTGTCCCTATGTTTTGTTCACAGGGTCCAGGTAGAAAGAGCAGGGTCACCTGTACCCAGCTGTGTGTCTCTGAAGAGTGATCATTCAATGGAACCTCCAGTCGCTTTCAAAGGAGAGTTCACAGGTGATCAAAGGTAATTGAATAGGCTTAAATTGACACTACTATTTAACCCCTTAACCCAAAGCATTTAAAAAAGGCAATTTCCACATGGTTTGCACTACTCTTAAACTTCCAGGATATATTCCCCGGAAGTGACAACTGATTGTCTTCTTAATACTTCTTTATCGTTTTTAACCTAGCTATAACAAGTAAATTGTGATAAACAAGATTAGATTATTGCGACCTGTTTAGCAGACATAGGCAGGTCGGGTGTGTATCCTGCGCTCATTAACATTGATATTTGTAAGACACAACATATATAAACCGTTTCTCATCACTAGCTAGGTTAGAGCCGGTTAGAGCAGATTGTCCCATGCAGTACCAGAAAAAACGAAAGAAGGCAACAAGAACTAGGCATTACCATCGTATAGTTAAACGTGATCATTCAACTTGTGATAATGTCGTAACACTGAGCTACTGTATACTAGCATTACACTAGATAGCAGTCTCCCACTCCGGACATTACACCCAAATATGAGCAGAGGCATTTTGGATTACAGAAACTCTTACATAGACAAAAGAGCCATAAAGACACAAGTATTGGATATACCAAAAGTGAATGCAATGTAAATACATTATATATGGACATTAAAACTTTTTTCTAGATAATTTTTTTGGTAATCTGAGGTGTGGTTCTGAAAACGTAAATGGTATAACTGTTTCATACAATTATAAGTGAGACCAAGTAACTATGGAAAGTATACAAAATTAAGTTTTATGATGTGGTTTAGTGTGCAACAGGCGATTGGGGGGTGGGGAGGTTCCTTTTATTTGACTGACATTTATTGCCTTTAGCGCTGCTAAGGGAGCGAGTCGTGTTGTTGGCCAAAAAGGAGTCTGTTGCAGCCGTTGAGCTTGAATTTGTGACGTGTTTGTAGTCCCCTTTTTTAATAAATTGCTCATCTTTACTTTATCCCTATTTTTTGGGCGCTGCTGCCCGTACCATTAGGGAGCAGAGGGGGAACTTACACTGCAATGTCACTGTCACTTTTTAGGTGTAGGAGGGTGTATTATATCACATATCAGGTGTACGTGGGGTTTATTATGTCACAGTCAGATGTACAGTGACTGAGAGCAGTAGTATGAAGATGAAATTAACTGGAATCTCTGTCCCCATGTTTTGTTCACAGGGTCCAGGTAGAAAGAGCAGGGTCACCTGTACCCAGCCGTGTGTCTCTGAAGAGTGATCGTTCAATGGAACCTCCAGTCGCTTTCAAAGGAGAGCTCACAGGTGATCAAAGGTAATTAAACAGGCTTAAATTGACACTACTATTTAACCCCTTAAGCCCAAACATTTAAGAAGACAATTCCCACCTGGTTTGCAACATACATTTTTAAAAAGTTCAACTTCGCACCTCTGACATCTGCTTCCCTCGTAGCTTAGTGGGTACTACCTTTGCCTTAGGAAATAGCGCATTGGCCTCCACTGGGCTCCCAAAAATAGAAACGAGTAACCAAAAATGACCCTGCGACGACAAGGGTTTGAATACAACACAAAAAATCGTGCATTTTTCAAAAAAGCACAAAACTAAATGTGGTTAAAAAGTTAACTAATGATTCAATGCTTGTTGGAGTTTAGTGTGCTTATGGCCCAGGGAAAGAAACTGTTCTTAAGTCTGGTAGTCCATGCTTTGATGGTCCTGTAGCGGCTGCCAGAGTGCAACAGGTCAAACAGGTGGTGTCCAGAACGAGAGGAGTCCTTTAGAATGTTTTTGGCTCTGCCGAGGCAGCGGGAGCTGGAGATGTCTTCCAGAGAGGGCAGAGGGCAGACGATGATTTTCTGTGCAGTGTTGATGACCCTCTGAAGAGCTCTCCTGTCTGCTGCTGAGCAGCGGGCGTACCACACTGAGATTCAGTACACCAGCACACTCTCGATGGAGGAACGGTAGAAGGCCACCAGCAGCTTTTCTCCCAGCCTGTTTTTCCTGAGCACTCTCAGGAAGTGTAGTCGCTGCTGTGCCTTCTTTACAACCGCAGTGGTGTTTGCAGACCAGGAGAGGTCCCCAGATATGTGGGTTCCCAGAAATTTGAAGGTGGGAGCCCTTTCGACACAGTCCCCGTTGATGTAGAGTGGGGCAGGGTCTGCTCTGTGCTTCCTGAAGCCGATGATGAGTTTCTTTGTTTTTGCGTTCAGTGTTAGGTTGTTTGCTGAACACCAACTCGTCTCCTCCTGAGATAAGTCCGACTACAGTGGTGTCACCCGTGAATTTGATGATGGTGTTGGTGGGGTGGGTTGGAGTGCAGTCACAGGTGTATAGAGCATAGAGTAGTGGACTCAGCACACAGCCTTGTGGAGAGCCAGTGCTGAGCGTGAGGGTGGAGGAGAGGTGGGGGCCAAGTTTAACTATTTGTGGGCGGTTAGTGAAGAAGTCCTTTATCCAGGTGCAGGTGGGAAGGGGGAGGTCTAAGTCAGACAGTTTGGCGACTAGTATGTCCGGAATGATTGTATTGAATGCTGAACTAAAGTCCATGAAGAGCATCCTTACATAGCTCCCCCGGTGTTCTAAGTGACTCAGTGCGGTGCGAAGAGCTATGGCGATGGCGTCTTCCGTGGACCTGTATGCTCTGTAAGCAAACTGATGTGGGTCGAATGTGGGAGGGAGGCTGGCTTTGATGTGCTGTGAGACCAGTCTCTCAAAACACTTCATGACTACCGATGTGAGTGCGATCGGTCTGCAGTCGTTAAGACTGTCGATGGCTGGCTTTTTGGGGACAGGGATGATGATGGCTGACTTTCGGCAGGGTGGGATGATGGCTTGTGTTAGGGAAAGATTAAAGATCGTAGTGAAGACCCCTGCTTTACATTTGGTAACGTTACCGTACTTATCCGTAGCTAGCCAGCTAGCTGGCAAAATAAATCCGCTTGTCGTAACTTTCCCAGTTATCATTCAGTTAAATTTGCGGTAATCTTTACCGACCGAAGCAGGAAATTAAAACTGCGATTTACCTCATTCAAGATTCACGCATCTCCACATGCACTGCTGCCCTGTTCTCATCCCTACTTCTTAACTAATGCAGGCTACTGCAGCTAATTTTAACCCTGCAACGCCACATTTATAAATTCCATTTGGCTAGTCCTATACATCCTCTACCATCATACAAATAATTAGTAGGTCTGTCGTGTGCAGTGAAACACTTCCATTTCAAATAAGACACACACTTTCATTTATTTGACATTCATGGTAAAGGAAAATGTTAGTACAAATAGGCCTACAGACGCGTTGTGATTCGGTCCGTTAGGTAGCCTAATGTTACCGGTCGTATACAAACTGCTGTAAGATCATTCATGCCGGGTATGTCCAGTTTCTTTAACTCAAAAACGGTTCACATTCACCGCTGCCCCTGTACTGATAACTGCTGTTTCTTAACTACATTACTGTGTCTACCCGACAGCCCCTCCTTTCTAAATTCATGTTAGCTAGCCCTATAGATCCTCCACTGACACACAAACAACCTTGTTGGTCTGTTGTGTGCAATAGCCCATTAAAAACACTTCAATTTCTAATGTTGACACATACTCCATATGTGACACATACTGACACATTTATTTATTTAGCATTCATGGTAAAGGATTGAATCCATGCCTGTATGTTTCTTTCAGAATGTAGGCTATGTGTGTTTGCATGCATTTATGTATATGTCTGTCATAGCCTACATTTATATATGAATTACTTTTATCACCTAATCATTACAAACACAGGGCAAAAAGAAATGTTATCTGATGAAAAACACGTTTCAAAGTACAAAAATGGCAAGTTACTGACACATACAATGCATTGTGTATAAGTCATTCATTCAAATTGCCAATAATCTAACCCTGCCATTAAAATTATTGTTATAAAAATTACGCAAACTTACTATACAACAATATTGGCTATCTTACCTCACACAAATTAAAGAAGCGGTATTCCAAAGCAGTGTACCTCAGTAAACTTACATGCACACCAGTGGGGCTCTCGCATTGTCTAGAACACACTCTCCGAACCAATCTGCACTTTTTAAATATGAAAATAATGCCCCTAATTGAGATCCGCTTATTTGAGCTCTTCAATGACTTCTGTCACAGTATAAAAAACTTTTTCTTCGATTCATCATAGTTATGAATGCGTTTCATAGTGCAATGCTAAGCTGTTTTGAGAACGAGCTCGCTTCAGCCTGCATGCACTCACTGCTTATAAACACAATCTGCATTACGCACAGGGAGTGGAGGCAGATACGCACTTCGGTTACTAGCAAATGGCTGGACCCACAGACACTAATGAGGACTATTTGAAAGGTGACAGTCTTGTTTAATGCATTCTGTGACTTTATTGACTAAAAAATCAACCCATCGCTGTTCAGATAACCAAAAGCCTGCTGAACAAAATGCTACTGTATGTAAAGAGAGCATCGGGGGGTCAGATATGCCGGCCATGTTCTAAGTAGATGCATGACAGATTGAGTTAAAAATGGCACCTGACCTAGCTAACAGGCTTAGCTTGAATAAGAGCAGAAGCATTTTGGATTACAGAAACTCTTACATAGACAAAAGAGCCATAAAGACACAAGTATTGGATATGCCAAAAGTGAATGCAATGTAAATACATTATATATGGACATTAAAACTTTTTTCTAGATAATTTTTTTGGTGATCTGAGGTGTTGTTCTGAAAACTTAAATGGCATACCTGTTTCATGCAATTATAAGTGAGACCAAGTAGGCCTAACTATGGAAAGTATACAAAATTAAGTTTCATGATGTGGTTTAGTGTGCAACAGGCGATTGGGGAGTGGGGAGGTTCCTTTTTTTTTACTGTCATTTATTGCCATTAGCGCTGCTAAGGGAGCGAGTGCCGTTGTTGGCCAAAAAGGAGTCCGTTGCAGCCGTTGAGCTCAAATTCGTGACGTGTTTGTACTTCGTAGCTCTTATTTCAATAAATTGCTCATCTTTACTTTATCCCTATTCTGTGGGCGCTGCTGCCCATACCACTAGGGGGCAGTGGGGGAACTTACACGGCAATGTCATTGTCACCTTTCAGGTGTAGGTGGGTGTATTATATCACATTCAGGTGTACGGGGGGTTTATTATGTCACAGTCAGATGTGCAGTGACTGAGAGCAGTAGTATGAAGATGAATTTAACTGGAATCTCTGTCTCCATGTTTTGTTCACAGGGTCCAGGTAGAAAGAGCAGGGTCACCTGTACCCAGCTGTGTGTCTTTGAAGAGTGATCGTTCAATGGACACTCCAGTCACATTCAGAGGAGAGTTCCCAGGTGATCAAAGGTAATTAAACAGGCTTTAATTGGCACTACTATTTAACCCCTTAATCCCAAACATTTAAGAAGGCAATTCCCACCTGGTTTGCAACATACATTTTTAAAAAGTTCAACTTCGCACCTCTGACGTCTGCTTCCCTCGTAGCTTAGTGGGTACTACCTTTGCCTTAGGAAATAGCGCATTGGCCTCCACTGGGCTCCCAAAAATAGAAACGAGTAACCAAAAATGACCCTGCGACGACAAGGGTTTGAATACAACACAAAAAATCGTGCATTTTTCAAAAAAGCACAAAACTAAATGTGGTTAAAAAGTTAACTAATGATTCAATGCTTGTTGGAGTTTAGTGTGCTTATGGCCCAGGGAAAGAAACTGTTCTTAAGTCTGGTGGTCCGTGCTTTGATGGTCCTGTAGCGCCTGCCAGAGTGCAACAGGTCAAACAGGTGGTGTCCAGAACGAGAGGAGTCCTTTAGAATGTTTTTGGCTCTGCCGAGGCAGCGGGAGCTGGAGATGTCTTCCAGAGAGGGCAGAGGGCAGCCGATGATTTTCTGTGCAGTGTTGATGACCCTCTGAAGAGCTCTCCTGTCTGCTGCTGAGCAGCGGGCGTACCACACTGAGATTCAGTACACCAGCACACTCTCGATGGAGGAACGGTAGAAGGCCACCAGCAGCTTTTCTCCCAGCCTGTTTTTCCTGAGCACTCTCAGGAAGTGTAGTCGCTGCTGTGCCTTCTTTACAACCGCAGTGGTGTTTGCAGACCAGGAGAGGTCCCCAGATATGTGGGTTCCCAGAAATTTGAAGGTGGGAGCCCTTTCGACACAGTCCCCGTTGATGTAGAGTGGTGCAGGGTCTGCTCTGTGCTTCCTGAAGCCGATGATGAGTTTCTTTGTTTTTGTGTTCAGTGTTAGGTTGTTTGCTGAACACCAACTCGTCTCCTCCTGAGATAAGTCCGACTACAGTGGTGTCACCCGTGAATTTGATGATGGTGTTGGTGGGGTGGGTTGGAGTGCAGTCATAGGTGTATAGAGCATAGAGTAGTGGACTCAGCACACAGCCTTGTGGAGAGCCAGTGCTGAGCGTGAGGGTGGAGGAGAGGTGGGGGCCAAGTTTAACTATTTGTGGGCGGTTAGTGAAGAAGTCCTTTATCCAGGTGCAGGTGGGAAGGGGGAGGTCTAAGTCAGACAGTTTGGCGACTAGTATGTCCGGAATGATTGTATTGAATGCTGAGCTAAAGTCCATGAAGAGCATCCTTATGTAGCTCCCCCGGTGTTCTAAGTGACTCAGTGCGGTGCGAAGAGCTATGGCGATGGCGTCTTCCGTGGACCTGTATGCTCTGTAAGCAAACTGATGTGGGTCGAATGTGGGAGGGAGGCTGGCTTTGATGTGCTGTGAGACCAGTCTCTCAAAACACTTCATGACTACCGATGTGAGTGCGATCGGTCTGCAGTCGTTAAGACTGTCGATGGCTGGCTTTTTGGGGACAGGGATGATGATGGCTGACTTTCGGCAGGGTGGGATGATGGCTTGTGTTAGGGAAAGATTAAAGATCATAGTGAAGACCCCTGCTTTACATTTGGTAACGTTACCGTACTTATCCGTAGCTAGCTGGCAAAATAAATCCGCTTGTCGTAACTTTCCCAGTTATCATTCAGTTAAATTTGCGGTAATCTTTACCGACTGAAGCAGGAAATTAAAACTGCGATTTTTAGCAATGAGGGCTCATTTGACAGGTCAATCAATTAATTTTTATTTGTATAGCGCTTTTAACACAAAGCAGCTTTACAGAGATTCGGCCCCCAAAGATTAAGCCTAGGGCAACAGTGGCAAGGAAAAACTCCCTGACTGATAACAGGAAGAAACCTTGAGCAGAACCGGACTCAGAGGGGGAACCCATCTTCCGCGGGCAGGCACCGGTTTGTTATGGCAATGGCTTACATGACAACAGATAAATCATAATATATATAATTAATCTGTTTTTTAATGTAATAACAGCCAATCCAGTATTAATTAAGTCCATGAGATGGGCCGGAACACCAATGGGTGGCAGGGTCAGGCAGGGGGACAGGCTTGGTGCTACAGCTGAATCAACAGTGGCAGGAGGCGGAGGTGCCCAGCTGGTCTAGCTGGTCTAGGGCTGGGGGGGGGGGCGGGTGCTCAGAAAACTTGGGCTAGAGCTGCGGGCAGGTGCCCAGAGCCGAGGAAGACGAAAAAAAAAATTGTTAGGGGGTTCAAATGGTAGATTAGCAAGCAGAGCAGAAGAGACAGAGGTGCCTGCGTGCGATAAGGAAAACCCCGGCAGAATAAGGCTATGGCAGCATAGCTAAGGGAAACAGTGGCAGGGGCCAACGCAGCCCTGAGGGCAGGCTTGAGACAGTCATCACCAGACCATGACCGGTTCAGCTTAACACAGCACTACCAATGATGATCCAGTGACAGCACTAACCGCTCAGTCCACCAGAGACTCTATAGCTATGCCCGCCACCCACTCCTGCCCCTCAAATATAGGAGAGACTAAAAAGGTACGTTTTGAGCCTAGCTTTAAATAAGGTGATAGTGTCTGCGCCCCGAACATGGGCAGGTGACAGTCTTGTTTAATTCATTCTGTAACTTGACTGGCTTAAAAGTAAACCTATCGCTGTTCAGATAACCAAATGCCTGCTGAACAAAATAGTATACGTAAAGACAGCATCGGGTGGTCAGATATGCCGGCCAAGTTTCAGGTGGATGCTTGACAAATTGAGTTGAAAATGGTGCCTGAACTGGCTAACAGTCTTAGTTTGAATATGAACAAGGGCATTTGGGATTACAGAAACTCTTACATTGACAAAAGAGCCATAAAGATGCAATTATTGGGTATACCACAAGTGACTGCAGAGTAAGTACAGTACATATGGAATGTTTTTTTTGCGATCAAATTTTTTATTGATTTTGATATAATCATTAGCATCAGCAATACATCATAAAAATGCTTTATGGTCTAAGTAGAGTAGAAAAAAAACTACTTTTTTTTTTCAAAACTTTTCTTCTACTCCACATAGATCATAAACCCTTGAATATAAAAACGACTAAATTAAATCTATGAGAAATGTAAACGCTATAGTGCTTTTTATCCAGAAAAACCGCAGTTCACTTGTAGGCTATTTGTTTTCAGGCCAGTCTTGCCTGGTCAAATATGGCGGCGATGTTGACATACGATCTAAAGGCCAATGCAGTGGATATGTCTATGGTTTCACACTACCATTGTGCTGCTTGAATCATGTATCGCTATGTGTTTGTGCGTTTAACGTTAATACGGTGTGCTCATATAAATCATGTTTAGAACTAGGTGTATTGGAATTTCGTGTTATCTTTATCCTGGAATTTAGATCATGTTTGAAATGTTGGTAACATTTATTAATCAATCAATTAATCAATATTAATCAGAGGAGTTCTTTCCGTGTGGTGTAGCATGCTTCCTGGTTGCGTCATCACGCTTGGGCAAGAGGACGCGGCGCAACTTCCTATAGGCTTTTGTAGTTTGTTGTTGTTTTTAGTTGCCGCCAGTTTGATTGGGTCGATCTATTATTCCCGGGGTTGTGTAGTTCATGGTAAATAATGTGGTTTATGGTGTACCTGAAGTATTTCAATTAAATGTATTGATTATCTAAATGTGTTAATTATTGTTGGTATTTGTTATGGGTAATTTTAAGCTGTTGTAGAACTGTCTTTTTGTTTGTTTATTTTTATTATTGTTTCACTTTTGTTCACTGTAAATACTGGCATCCTTTTCTCCACCTGTCTAGAAGACAATAAATCTTCCTTTTGCGTCTTTATTTTTGGTCGACATCATTGGTCTTACACCGCTATAAGGTCTGTCCTCCAACACTCCGGGCGCGACGTTTGCCTGCTTCTCCCTTTAGAGCCGAATGCAATGTGAGCGCGTTTTAGATGCTGTCATCGTTTTCAAGACACGTGACCGATGAAATGCATCGTGATTCATTGAAATGCATGTTGGGCAGGCGAAATGCATTATTCATTATTCGCCTTAGGTCTAAATGGGTTAAATACCCTCTGGGGCCTTGACTGGGTACGCATGTCCATCCTATCTGCAATCTCTTTGTTCCCTAATTACATCCTATTCCCTTAATGTTGCCTGATACCATATGGCGTCACTAATTGCAGAGAGGAGAAACACTCTGAACCCATCAGTCCCCCATTTTGAATTGGTGATGAGAAACTCTTTCCCTCACCCACCCACCTACACATAAAGGACAGAGGACAGGATCTATCTGGTCCTAAAAGCCTTACCTAATTTGGTTAACAAGAGTTAATCTCTTACTTCTCTAATTCCTTTCTGGAGGGTGTAATATACCACAATAAGCACAACAGAAATTATTATATTCAAACCCCATGCATTGGGAAAATATTACCCACACATACCCCCCCGGGATCCCACTCCCAGATAGTTCAGAGTCCCATAGCCACTGGGTCACAGCAACCACTTTTCCGGTAGCATCATGATACTCCTCATCGGCCCTCAGAGTGGCCTTGACTGCCTTTCGAGTTGCAACGGAAGCGTTATATTTTTGCCCCAGATTCCTCTATCGTTTTTATTTTATTTTAGCCTCTATAGCAGAGAGAGCTTTATTAAAATAATTGTCAGGATCTATTTCCCAATGGACATGGCTAGGCATGGTGGTGCTGGTGGTTACGTCAGGAGCTACTGGGATAGATCCTATAGAAACAGAAGTGCCAGAAGGGTTAATGCAGTAAGAAGTTTCAGGCGTCATGCAAAGTCGCTGCGAAGGCCCCGCGAGGGGGCCGCCCCACACCAAACTGTGGAGTTTGCCCGCACTGCTATGGCTCCATTCAATATTGATAATACTTGAACTTTTACATCAGGTCCCAGTGACGATGACAGGGCTTGTCCTGATTCTCTGGGAGTGGTGCAAAGCACCCATCCCCCTACTGTGGAAAACTGCTCCTGGGAGAAAGCTACCTGTTTATGGCCGTCACTGATGACATACTGAACGTTACGAAATATTGGGTAGCATTGCTTTGGAATACATCTTATGTCATTTCGGTGAGGCAAGATAGCCTATATTGTTTGTAGTACCGTAACTTGGCGTCATTTTGATATCAATACTTTTATTGGCAGGCCTGGATTTTGGCTGAATGAATGAGTTATAGACGGGGTATGTCTTGTATGTGTGAGTAACTTGTACGTTGAAAACGTGTTTTTTATGAGATAAATTTTACTCTGCGTGAGGAGAAAGTGGCTGTTCGCGAGCGAGGAGAAATACTTCGCGAGCGAGGAGAACCAGCTCGCGCGCGGCTCACTGTTTTACGCTCGCGTGAAAGTGGTTCTGTGCTCGCGCAGTGAATATCTGCTTGCGCTGATTATTGGCATTGAATTCACGCCATAAATATTGTCCATTATGTCAAGGGTGGGGAGTGTTTTGTAGACGAGACTGCAGGGAAGGGGTGCGTGTTAAATGAACGACCAGAGCGACAATGGTGGGGCTGCGAAACTCCGTTTTCGGCATAGTTGTCGTGTATCGTCTACTAATAAAACTAAAACAACGCGTTTCTGTTTTTAACTCATACTTTGGTTGCAGTAGCACCGAATGTCTGAGTTTAGTAATCTCGGCATGCCGGCGTGCCGACCACTAGGGGCTTTGCGCTAAGAGGTTAAATTTTTAGGAGAATTTGCCATGCCTTATGATCATTTTTCAATAGGATTTTATTACTGTATTTGTTTACATAGACAGTTTGGAGTTTTATTTGCGTACGGTGCAGTGATATTTCATCCACACCATTTCACATGTACATTAGTTCCTGTTCCCTTATACATACAGTACATGATGCAATGGTGAGACCATTAGATTTTGAGGAGAAAACAAAATGCATGATACTTATCTGATCTTTCCATAATACAGCATTAAAAAGACATGTGAGAACAGAACATAATTTAAAAAAATAATTTCACATTACCACCATTGTTCAATATTTCTCGAGCCGTAGCATTTTATAACCTTTGCAAACATGTAAGGAAGACTGTGAAAACATTCAATCATAACACAACCGATTTACGGTGGGCTGGAATTTTCAAATCCGGAGCTAACTTCAGTGTTGTTTTCTTGTAGTTCTCTTCATTTTTGGGAAAAGAAAAAAGTATATTGCTTTCCCTGCATCCAGAGAAGGGTCAATGCTTAGGCATTTTCAATTTAGCTTGCCTCACCTGCACAACAGTGGCAAGAGCATTATTTACATAGGTCACATGCTGTGATCACCCTGTTAGGGACAGAAGAGCTGGACACAGGGAGATGCGGGAATTTCAGATAACTCCAGAGTTTTATTTTCAATAGTGAGAGAGAGCATATTCGAACACAAACATGAAAAAACCTTCGCTCATCACCCTCACGTGATCTGGACAAAAACAATGAACTAAAATAACAAAGACAAAATAAATGAAATTATACGAGCGCTTTTCAGCCTTTTCTCTGGTCTGTACGTGCTCTCTCTCACTGTCGTGGGGGATCCCGGTCTCAGATGCCTACTGTGGAAAGAAACACACTTCTAAATCCTGGACTGATTCGTAACATCATCCAGGTGTGTGTCTGCTTAACCAGTAGGCGTGGTCCTCTAGTTGCCCTGAATTCCTCCCGCAAAACGAGCCCTGCCACAACATATTTCATGTAGAAAGACTTTCTTGTTGAAAATGGCACCTGACCTAGCCAGCAGTCTTAGCTTGAATATGAGCCGAGGCATTTTGGATTACAGAAACTCTTTGTGGCAAGTGTGTGCCACCCCTCCTAGTTAAAACACACTCACGGGAGACTGACCGTTTTCGTAATTCGCACTTCCGTGCTATTTTATTCTAAATCTCGTCTTTTCCAGACAATTTTAATACAACACGGTTTCGTAGCCGTCTTGTCATCGGCGCTCCTAATCTCCCTCCGGCTTCCGGTCTTGCTTTTAAAAAACCCCAGGCTCACTGTTGAAAGCAATCAGAGGCAATCAGTGCAATTAAACAATTAACAATTATCGGCGCTGATTACCTCCAGCTGACAGTTGTGACGAAGGATCCGAGAGCCGCTCCTCTCACTCTCTCTCTCTGCAGCCGACGCTCAAACCACGCCCACCCCACCACACTCTTACATGCAGTTCAGGCCAAATGTTTACATACACCTAGGCTAAAGACATTCAAACTCTATTTTTCACAGCTGCACACATTTCATGTTACCATACACATCCCATGTTAAGTCAATTAGGGAATCTACCTTATTTCCATAAGAGGTCATTTCAGAATAATAACTAAGAGACTGATTTATTTCAGATTTTATGTACTATATCAGATTTTCAGTGGGTCAAATATTTTACATACACTTATTTTACACACTGTTAGTATTTGGTGGCATTGCCTTTTAATTGCTTAACTTGAATCAAACGTTTGGGGTAGCCTACCACAAGCTTCTCACAATACTTTGCCGGAATTTTTGCCCATTCCTCCTGACAGAACTGGTGTAACTCAGTCAGGTTTGTGGGCCTCCTTGCACGACACGCTTTTTCAGTTCAGTCCACAAATTTTCTATGGGATTCAGGTCAGGGCTTTGTGATGCCCACTCCAATACTTTCACTTTGTTGTCTTTAAGCCATTTTGTTACAACTTTGGAGGTATGCATAGGATCATTATCCTGCTGGAAGACCCAGTTGCGACCAAGTCTGAACTTTCTAGCTGATGTCTTGAGGTGTTGCTTCAGTATTTCTAGATAATCCTCCTTCCTTGTGTTGCCATCTATTTTCTGAAGTGCACCAGTCCCTTTTCCAGCAAAACAAGATGACTAGGAACAATGGCAGTGTCATGTTGTGGGGGTGTTTTGGTATAGCCTACCTGTTTTCATGCAAGAAAAAAAAAAGTTTTATGATGTGGGTTATTGTGCAACAGGTGATTGGGGGATGGGGAGGTTCCTTTTATTTTACTGACATTTATTGCCAAATTTGTGACGTGTTTGTAGCCCCTTTTTTTATAAATTGCTCATCTTCACTTTATCCCCATTCTGTGGGCGCTGCTGCCCATACCACTAGGGGGCAGGGGGGGATCTTACACTGCAATGTCATTGTCACCTTTCAGGTGTAGGTGGGTGTATTATATCACATTCAGGTGTACATGGGGTTTATGTCATCATGCAGTAAGAAGATGAATTTAACTGGAAACTCTTTCTCCGTGTGCTGGGAGCTAGAGCTGCAGTAAGAGCATGAATTTACCCAGATACTCTGTTTCCATGTTTTGTTCACAGGATACGGCAGTCACAGGAGCCTAGCTCTTCAGAAAGGACGAGTTCAGAGAAACTATCTTCCTCAAAAAAGGTGTGTGATCTGCATTTTTCTTCATTGTATTCAATTTGTTATTATGTGTTTTCTTCATACAGCATGTTTCATTTGATGATATGAGACATATATCATGTACAATGCAGAGATAATGTTTTTAGGTTCCGAGTATTGCACTTAGCCTGAATAACATACTGTGCCTTTTCCAAAGATTACTCTTGTCAGACATCTAATTCACTATTTGGCCGTTTTCAGCCATTGGAAGTTTCCAAGTGCTCGGCCAGCATAGCCTGTGTGATACAGAGCAGGGGGGCAGGGGGCAGGGAGGGGGTGGTAGCCATTGGAGGTGTGAATGTGTGTTGTCCAGAATGTGATTGTGTGCTGTAGCATTGCCTTAACTGGAACTAAGGGGTCTGGCCCAAACCATGAGAAACAGCCCCAGACTTTGTTGGTGTCCAGATACTTTTGGTCATATAGTGTATCTGTCCCTGTACTGGCTATCAAACACATGACACGAAAGGCAAGGATCACAGTTTTAGTTCTTATTTCAATTACTCTGATACAGCACACCTTTTCATGTGTTTATTCCACACTGATACAGCACACCTCTTCATGTGTTTATTTCACTCTGATACAGCACACCTCTTCATTTATTTCACACTGATACAGCACACCTCTCCATGTGTTTATTTCACACTGATACAGCACACCTCTTCATGTGTTTATTTCAGTGATACAGCACACCTCTTCATGTGTTTATTTCACAGAGATACAGCACACCTCTTCATGTGTTTATTTCACACTCTGATACAGCACACCTCTTCATGTGTTTATTTCACACTGATACAGCACACCTTTTCATGTGTTTATTCCACACTGATACAGCACACCTCTCCATGTGTTTATTTCACTCTGATACAGCACACCTCTCCATGTGTTTGTTTCACACTGATACAGCACACCTCTACATGTGTTTATTTCAGTGATACAGCACACCTCTTCATGTGTTTATTTCTCACTGATGCAGCACACCTCTACATGTGTTTGTTTCAGTCTCTCCTGCGCACTCTGATGAAGCTGAAGAAGAATGAAAAGTTGAAACTGTTTCAGAGCCATCTGAGTCAGGATTGCCCAGAATGCAAAAAGAGTATGGCTGAAGCTCCTTCTGTGCTGGTTAAGTTTATGAAGATGAAGAAATTGTTCAAGAGTCATCATCCTGAGGCCCTGTACATAGTTGAGCAGATGCTGGAGACCTGTGGCAGTGAGAGGTCTCTGAAGATCACACTCCACATCCTGAGGAACATGAAGCAGAAGGATCTCACTGACTCACTGGAGAGAGATGAGCAGCACAGTAAGAGCTTTCTCTCATTGCTAATGTGTGTCCATTCAAATGCTGAAATTAGTCATTGCATCCACACTTTCATAATAGTGTTTTACATTCACAATATTACATATAGAAAATGTCACAACCAATGCGCACACAAAGGCATTTAAGTTAAACTATAGCAAGAAGCAGTGATTATGGGGGTAAGCAAATGCACATGAGATTAAATGTCCCTGAGGGGGATTCAAAGCAGGAACCTTGTGCTCAAAAGCCAGTGACTAAACCACTGTCCCATTAGACAGACTGCCCTGAGGTTGTATCCAGGGCTAAAGAGCACTCAGGATAAAAATATTAGATTTTAAAATTACCCTGTGACCTTTAAAGGGGGCGACATAGCTCAGGAGGTAAGACTGATTGTCTGGCAGTCAGAGGGTTGCCGATTCAAACCCCGCCCTGGGCATGTCGAAGTGTCCTTGAGCAAGACACCTGATCCCTAACCCCCAATTGCTCTGGCGAATGAGAGGCCTCAATTTAAAAGCGCTATATAAATGCAGTCCATTTACCATTTAAAGACGTTACCACAAGGACACGCTCACAAAATAAACCTGAGAAATGAAGTGTAGAAGGACATTTGAACCCATTTTCAGTTTTTTCCTTCAACTTTATTGTACAAATGCAACAGTATGTACTTTCATGCTGATTTGTTTTATTTATGATGAATTATAATCGAGTTATGTAATACTGTGTGAGAGGTGTTACACTGTGAGAGAGGTGTGTAAAGATGTAAGAGGTGTGTACTGCTGTGTGAAGTGTGTAACACTGAGAGGTGTGTGGTGCTGTGTGAGGTGTGTAACACACTGTGCGAGAGGTTTAGATTAGATTAGATTCAACTTTATTGTCATTGCACAGAGTACATGTACTAAGACAACGAAATGCAGTTATCATCTAACCAGAAGTGCAAAAGAAGCAGTAAAGTGCAGTAAGGTGTACGTACATAAGTGAATAAATATGAATACAATATGATAAATATGAATACAATACAATGTGGTATAAACAGTATAGACAGTTATAAACAGTATAGACAGTGGATCGGTATAAATATGATAAATATATTATTAGCAATGTGCGGCAGTGCAAGGTTCAGTCATTGGAGTAAGTTGAGTTGGGGGGGGGGGGGGGGGGGCTGTCACCGTGGTGCAGAGTTCAGCAAGGTGACAGCTGAGGGGAAAAAGCTGTTCCTGAACCTGCTGGTCCTAGAACGGAGGCTCCTGTAGCGCCTCCCAGAGGGAAGGAGGGCAAACAGTCTGTGGCTGGGGTGAGAGGTGTTCCTGGCAATGCTGCGTGCCTTCCGCAGACACCGCTTGTGCTGGACAGTCTGAATTGCTGGGAGTGGAGTGCTGGTGATGCGTTGGGCGGTTTTCACCACCCTCTGAAGTGCTTTCCGGTCTGAGGCAGAACAGCTGCCGTACCAAACTGTGATGCAGTTGGTGAGGATGCTTTCAATTGTGCAGCGGTAGAAGTTCACCAGAATCTGAGCAGACAGATGGGCTTTCCTCAGTCTCCTCAGGAAGAAGAGTCGCTGGTGAGCCTTCTTGACCAGGGTCGAAGTGTTGAGGGCCCAGGAGAGGTCCTCGGAGATGTGGACACCCAGAAACTTGAAGCTGGTGACACACTCAACCTCTGTCCCGTCGATGCAGATAGGGGTGTGCGTGCCTCCTTTGGTCTTTCTGAAGTCCACAATGAGCTCTTTGGTCTTCTTGGTGTTGAGGGCCAGGTTGTTGTCAGCGCACCACGCCGCCAGGTGCTGGACTTCCTCCCTGTAGGCTGTCTCATCGTTGTTATTTATGAGGCCAACCACCGTTGTGTCGTCTGCAAACTTGATAATGGTATTGGAGCCATGTACAGGAGTGCAGTCATGGGTGAAGAGGGAGTATAGGAGAGGACTCAGCACACAGCCTTGTGGGACGCCGGTGCTCAGGATGAGGGTTGAGGAGGTGAGGTTGTCTAACCTAACATACTGAGGTCTGTTGGTTAGGAAGTCTAATATCAAGTTGCAGAGGGAGGGGTTGATACCAAGGTCACCAAGTTTGGTGATCAGTTTGGAGGGGATGATGGTGTTGAATGCTGAACTAAAGTCAATGAACAGCATTCTTACATAGGTGTTGTTGTTGTCCAAGTGGGAGAGGGCGGAGTGTAGCGCTGTGGAGATGGCGTCCTCCGTACTCCTGTTCTGACGGTAGGTGAATTGGAAGGGGTCCAGTGAGGGTGGTAGGCAGGATTTGAGATGAGCCAGGACCAGCCTCTCGAAGCACTTCATGATGGTGGAGGTGAGTGCAACAGGGCGGAAGTAATTTAGGCTCGCTGCAGAGGAGTTTTTCGGCACCGGCACGATGGAGGTGGATATGAAGCACGTGGGGACAGCTGCTTGGGCCAGTGACAGGTTGAAGATGTCAGTCAGGACCTCAGTCAGCTGCCCAGCGCAGGCCCTGAGCACGTGTCCGGGGATGCCATCAGGGCCAGCAGCCTTGCGTGCATTGATCCTGCTCAGTGCTGCACACACGTCGGTGGGGGCGAGTGTAAGGGGCTGGTGGTCTGCAGGGAGTACAGCCTTGATAGCCGCCTCCTGGTTGTCCCTGTCGAAGCGAGCGTAGAAGTTATTAAGCTCGTCAGGGAGGGAGGTGTCGCTGGTTGGGGGGGAGGTGTAGGTGGGTTCGTAGTCCGTGATGGCCTGGATGCCCTGCCACATGCGTCGGGGGTCGGAGTTGTAGGTGAAGTGCTCCTCAATCCTTAGCTTGTGGCTGTGCTTGGCCCTCTTGATACCCCTTTTCAGGTTAGCCCTGGCTGAACTGTAGGCCTGCGCGTCACCTGATCTGAAAGCAGCGTTGCGTGCCTTCAGCAGAGAGGTGTGTAATGCTTTGTGAGGGGTGTGTAACACTATGCGAGAGGTGTGTAATGCTGTGTGAGAGATGTGCAATGCTGTGTTAGAGGTGAGTAACACACTGTGAGAGAGGTGTGTAATGCTGTGTTAGAGGTGAGTAACACACTGTGAGAGAAGTGTGTAATGCTGTGTTAGAGGTGAGTAACACACTGTGAGAGAAGTGTGTAATGCTGTGTTAGAGGTGAGTAACACACTGTGAGAGAGGTGTGTAATGCTGTGTTAGAGGTGAGTAACACACTGTGAGAGAGGTGTGTAATGCTGTGTTAGAGGTGAGTAACACACTGTGAGAGAAGTGTGTAATGCTGTGGGAGGTGTGTAACACACTGTGAGAGAAGTGTGTAATGCTGTGTTAGAGGTGAGTAACACACTGTGAGAGAAGTGTGTAATGCTGTGTGAGGTGTGTAACACACCGTGTGAGAGGTGTGTAATGCTGTGTTAGAGGTGAGTAACACACTGTGAGAGAAGTGTGTAGTGCTGTGTGAGGTGTGTAACACACCGTGTGAGAGGTGTGTAATGCTGTGTTAGAGGTGAGTAACACACTGTGAGAGAAGTGTGTAATGCTGTGGGAGGTGTGTAACACACTGTGAGAGAAGTGTGTAATGCTGTGTGAGAGGTGTGTAATGCTGTGTTAGAGGTGAGTAACACACTGTGAGAGAAGTGTGTAATGCTGTGTGAGATGTGTGTAACACACTGTGAGAGAGGTGTGTAATGCTGTGAGAGGTGTGTAACACTGATATGTGTGGAATACTGCAAAAACTGAATGCATTAATATTTTCATTGGCTATTTTTTCTCAAAATCTGTTATTGAGTGGGAAATGTTTATCACATCTTTAAAATTATTATTTCTCATATTTCCTCTCTTCAGATGAATCCATAAAAAGAGCCCAGCAGGAACTGAAAACTCATCTGAAGAAGCAGTTTGAATGCATCTCTGAAGCTTTAGCAAAGCAGGGCCACCCAACCCTCCTCAATGAAATCTATACAGAGCTCTACATCACAGAGGGGGGAAGTGGGGAGGTCAATAATGAACACGAGGTCAGACAGATTGAGACAGCATCCAAGAGACAAACCACACAGGAGACTGCAATCCTCTGCAATGACATCTTTAAGCCTTTACCTGGACAAAAGGAACCCATCAGAACTGTACTTACAAAGGGCATCGCTGGCATTGGGAAAACCGTCTCTGTGCAGAAGTTCATTCTGGACTGGGCAGAAGGAAAAGCCAATCAGGATGTTGATTTCATCTTCACTCTCCCTTTCCGAGATCTGAATTTGAAGAAGGAAAGAGCATTCAGTCTGATGCAACTTCTGCAGCACTACTTTCCACAATTGAAAGAGATCAAAAGTATTGAAGGTGATGAAGTCAAAGTGGTGTTTATCTTTGATGGTCTGGATGAGTGTCGACTTCCTCTAGATTTCCAAAGCAATGAGATCTGCTGTGATATAACAGAGTCATCATCAGTGGATGTGCTGCTGACCAACCTCATTAAGGGGAATCTGCTTCCCACTGCTCTCCTCTGGATCACCTCCCGACCAGCAGCAGCCAATCAGATCCCTCCTGAGTGCGTCCACCAAGTGACAGAGGTACGAGGGTTCAATGACCCACAGAAGGAGGAGTACTTCAGGAAGAGAATCAGAGATCAGAACCAGGCCAGCAGAATTATCTCACACATAAAGTCATCCAGGAGTCTCTACATCATGTGTCACATACCAGTCTTCTGCTGGATTTCTGCTGCTGTTCTAGAGACAATGTTGGGTAAAGTATTCAATAGAAAAATTCCCAAAACACTGACTGAAATGTACACACACTTCCTTCTCATTCAGACTAATGTGAAGAATCAGAAGTATCATGGCACTGATGAGACAGACCCAAAGAAGATGTCAGCATCAGATACAGAAATCATCCTGAAACTGGGGCAGCTGGCTTTTCTACAGCTGGAAAAGGGCAATCTGATATTCTATGAAGAGGACCTGAGAGAGAGTGGCATTGATGTCAGTGAAGCTTCAGTGTACTCTGGGGTGTGCACAGAGATCTTTAAAGAGGAGTGTGGGTTGTATCAGGAGAAGGTCTACTGCTTTGTGCATCTGAGCATTCAGGAGTATCTGGCTGCCTTGTTTGTGTTTCATTCATGTGTAAATGAGAACAGAAATGTACTCAGAGCAGAAGAATCAGAACCTGACAGTGACAGAGTAAAGCTGTCTGAGTTACACAGGAGTGCAGTGGATCAGGCCTTAGAGAGTAAGAATGGACACCTGGACCTTTTCCTCCGATTCCTTCTTGGCCTCTCTCTGGACTCCATTCAGACTCTTTTAGGAGGACTACTGACACAAACAGTAAGCAGATCTGATGGAGGAAGGCACAAAACAAACTCTGTTTTGACTCTCTTTAAAAGACTACCGACACGGACAGAAAGCAGATCACAGTGCATTAATAAAACAGTCCAGTACATCAAGGAGAGGATCAGAAATGAGTCTTCAGCAGAGAGGACCATCAATCTGTTCCACTGTCTCAATGAACTGAATGACAGCTCTCTAGTGAAGGAAATCCAGAATTCCCTGAGATCAGGAAAACTTTCTGCTAAAAAGCTGGAACCAGACCAGTGTTCAGCTCTGGCCTTTGTGTTACTGATGTCAGAGGAGATCCTGGATGAGTTTGACTTGAAGACCTACAACACATCAGCAGCAGGTCATCAGAGACTGCTACCAGTAATCAGGAGCTGCAGGAAGGCCAAGTAAGTATTATGTCATTAATAATGTAGATGATTGACAGCATCTTTTCCCACTTTCTATTTCTAGTGAGAATAAAGATTTCAGGGCAAGAGAAAATTTGGTTAAAAAAAGATTTCTGAATCAAAAGTTTTAACTCGTGCCCTTATTTAATGTCTTATATCCAGAACATAAGCAGCATAAAATGCAAAACCTCAGCACTTACCATATATTTTATTTACTATTACTATTTACTGATTTAATACATTTACTAATTATTTGCAAAGATAGCAATTGTGAAATAAATAAGGAGTTAATTGATATGCAGAGTAATCTGATGGATCAACCTTTGTCAGAACATACAATTCAAGCAGATTAAAATGAAGAGATGCTATATTAAGTTACAGTATTAAGAAAAGGGGCCCTATTTTGGTGACAGCATTGGCACAAACACAGTTGGAATTGCTAGTGTCATATTTTTCACTTTCATGGTTGTTAGTTTTATGGTCTGCGGTTAATCTGCTTGTGTCAACCTGGGTTTGTTGGTGCAAACAGGGATGTGTCAATAGAAACTTTCACTATGTGAGTTTGGTGTTGAATAATGCGTTTGCAGTCAAACCAACCCATACCAGGTTTTACCTTGTGCTATTTTGGCATTATAACTGTGCCACACATGTGAATCCATACACACATAACACAGATAGAATAAATATTTTGTTTATTTCAGTTTAACTATTTTAAAGGAAAGCTGTATTCAGTTATGCAGTCCAATGCTGGCTATTGAGGCAGTGGAGTTAACTGTGTAAGCTACTCGAATGAGGTAGGAGGGAGACCGGCTTTACACCCCTCAGATAGTGTTTACAACGAGCCCAGAACGCACTGGAAACTTGCTTTTAATCATGTGTTTGGCTGGGCTGGGTCAGTGAATGAGTGGACCTTCGGAATGTTGAAAATGCATTTTGCATGAATTTTGGATGGATTCTGTGGTACATTACTGTACAGCCCTCAGAAAGTCAGTGCATTCTTTGTGGTGTGCTGTGTTCTACACTACATAGCCATATGCCATGGATGTGACATAGACCTCACAGAGGACACATTACAGGACTTTCATACAGAGAGAAGCAGAGTCGCATGTGACCATCGCTACAGAGATTACAGAGCACAGAGTGCATGAGAGAGCAGGGACTGGTTGGCTGTGGAGCCGTTTCACTAGTGAGTGTACATTCATCTTATCAAGTGCATGTCTGAAATGAATGACACTTAGTTGTAGAGAATTTTTGGTTTATTTTAAATAGTGGTGTGAAACACTGTAAAAAAAAAAAAAAAAAAGCTCTAGTAAATCCAGACAAAATGTCTTCTTTCCTGTCCTCTGGTGCACAAGCGCGATGTCTGCCTAACTGAAACAGTAGCGGCAGCAGCAGGATGGAGAGGCTGACTGGAGGCTGTCTCTGCCAGCTGCCTCCTGCTCCTGGCCAGACTGGGAATATTCTCCCTGCGGAACTGTTCATGGGAACAGAACCGTTTATTATGCCTCTTAGCACTGGCATATGAACAGAAAATACACTTTCGTTTAAATATTAACAAAATTAACCAAAACTATTCAGTTTCATCTTCATTGGTTTGTAGAGGTCCTCATAACGGTTGTAATAGTTCATAGTGTTGGGCAGAGAAAATTCTACCCTTAGAATAACCAGCACGATGAGGTATATCCATGTAAGAAGTAGGACTTATTTCTGCAGAAAGAGTCTGGAACCTACACACAACAAGATGGATAAGCCCTGCTTTTTTTTTTTTTTTTTTTTAGCAAAAAGTGGTTAACAATAACATACATAATTCTACATCTGATTGGCACATGGTTAATACATATGCATATCATAAGATTTAACAAAATTAATGATTGTCAGTGTCTAGTCATATAGCATGAATACTGAATAAGCACATGGTGGCCTCTTAGTTTTCAGCGTTACATAAACAAACTTTATATCAGATATAATATTTTGGTTTTTATCGATCGGTTGCTTTCAGAGTCCTGGGTAGCATGGCATCATAGCCGGTTTCTCCCTGGCAGGATGGCAGGGGGGAGGATAAGGAGGAAGGCCAAGCTCACCAGTTTGGACTTCTAGAAATACATAAGAGACAGAGAGAGAGAAAAAAAAAGACATGCACACACACACACACACGTACATGCAATATTTCTAATATTCTTGTCCTTGGGAGCTTCGGTGCCTGGAGACGGAGGGGCCCTGCTGCAAGGCCTAGGAATTTAGTGTTGTACAGACTTCTAGTTATGCTAGAGAAAACTCTCCTCCCTTCAGTAGAGACACACGCTTGGTCTTCAGCCATGGTGACATTAGCATTTGGCTGTGTTTCCTAAAGGGACAGAAATGGGGTGATCTGATTGGCAATAATGAAACAAAACCCAACCACACACAGAACCAGTAAAAGATAATCATGAAAGAAACGAATAAAAGACAAAACAAAACCACAGCTTGTCTCTCCCACATTAAAACTGATCAAAGCCAAAGACACAGCTGAGAAGAAAGACAAAGCTGAGAGAAGACCAAAGGCTCATGTTTGCTTCAAAAGCAGGGCCGGCATAAAAGCTCTATGTGGTTGTTTAGGGCCACAACCGCTAGGGGGACCACACGACCACGAGGGGGGGCCACACGATCCAATGTTTATCTAAAGTAACTAACACGTTATTCATCCCTTATCGCGGAACTATGGGTATAAATTTTAAATGGAATGGCAACAGAACATTTCATAGCAATGTAATTTAGGATTTTACCAAGCAACCCCCCCCCCCCCACTGGACAGAATCCAACAGCACCCCCCAACTCGACAGCATCCAACAGCACCCCACCGAATCCCATCCCGCCACCCCCCCCCCCTCCCCGCTCAAACACATTTGTGTAGGGCCGCCAAAATCCTAGGGCCGGCCCTGTTAAAAAGTCATCACTTTCAATCAACATTTGTCCTTAACTTGGACTAGTAAATGCACTTTACACCTTTTCTTCACAAACTCAGTTTGGTGAAGTTCTAGTTATGGCTGTGTTTGCCAAAGTGTTTGTGAAGAAAAAACAATCCTTGCTTTTAATTGTAAGTTTTAATAGTAAATTAAGAACAAATGTTGTTTGAATCCCAGCCATGTGTTTGAAAGAGAGGGGTTCCCCTTCTCTTCCTGGTCTATGCATAATTCATTACTAATTGTAGGTTTTAATACTAAGAACAAATGTTGTTTAAATCCCATTTCTACTATCCCTGGTCTATGCACAATGAATTAATTAATAATTAGAAAAGAATAAAGGAGAGACTTCTCTATCCCCCTTTTTATATTTTCGTTTTAAGCCACTTTGCAGGATAAAACTTCTTCTCAATGTTATGATTAAAATTGTGTTAAGTTTGGTTTGGACGGAGTGTGGTACAGTGGGTAAGGAACTGGGCTTGTAACCGAAAGGTCGCCGGTTCGATTCCTGGGTAAGGACACTGCCGTTGTACCCTTGAGCAAGGTACTTAACCTGCATTGGTTCAGTATATATATCCAGCTGTATAAATGGATACAATGTAAAAAGTTGTGTAAGTCGCTCTGGATAAGAGCGTCTGCTAAATGCCTGTAATGTAATGTAATGGTTTGAGAGGGATACATTTGGTTATGAATTAAACGTTTGTGTTTCTATGTTGGGAGGCTAGGACAGGCAGTAAATGCACCATGTTTAAACACCAGTAGTACCACCCTGGTCTCTGCTTTCTTCTGGTATAGGCTGACCTAGAATCTCCAGCATAGTGCCTGTAGATAGAGTGAAAATAGGAAGGTAGAGGAACCGTAGGATATAACGGGTGCCAGAGTGAGGTCTTCTCAGGGAACTGTTAAATTAGCCTCAAACCCCAGTGCCTGATCTTGAGTTAATTCTGTGGCTTATCTCAGAGAATCCATAATAAGAGACATTGTTTCCAGAGGTAGTTTGTAACTCTGTAGTGAGTGTTGCAACCTTGGAAAGATTTATACACGCTACAAGCTTCAGCGCCACATTTTGTGAGCTTGTGTGGCCTACCGCTTCGTTGCTGTGCTGCTGTTGCTCCCATACTTTTCCGCTTCACTATACCAGCTCTTACAGTTGACTGGAGCAGCTCTAGC
>NC_057948.1:1283177-1337340 GCF_018555375.3 Anguilla rostrata
AGTGTTCACTGTGTGAACTAAACTGTGTTCTTAGCTAGAAACAGCTGTACGAAATGAGTATTTTATCTTATTGAACGTGTGGTTTGTAGTTGTCCACGACTGTGAAATGCACTTTTGTACATCCAGATGGTGGATTATTTTTTATTATTATGTATAATTCAAGAAAAATAGGGATATCGTTTTGTTCAGTCAGTTTTAAGCGGTTCGTTGCTTAATTCCCAGATTATTACAATACGGGCGTGACAAGGTGAAAGAGCCACAGCAGTGGCACAGGTACCAATGGTTTGGTAACTTGACTGTACTAATGAAATGTCTGATGGTTCATCTGGTGCAGATTGCTATGAATATTATGGGGGTTGGGAAACACCCATCTCTTCAGACGATATATGAGGAATCCGTTATCAGACAGGCACAGAAAATAGTATCAGACCCCACTCACATCTTTTACCCTAAATTCCTACTTCTACCTTCTGGTAAAAGATTCAGGTCCTTTAGTGCAGGCTTACCAGCTATAAACACTCATTCGTGGTGATGACAATTTAGCTTCTTAGTCCTAAAAGATGATGTGTGTTGTTGGCTGCATGGGTGTTGCAATACGTCTTCACTGCTATAACACTTTTTTCATTGTTAATTATTCATGTATTTATTATTTTTCAATTAGACCAACTTCCCCACTCAACGGAGGACAGCTTTATTTATACAATTACAATGTTTACATGACATAGTTGTGAAGTCGCTTAGATTTTTAAGTGAGACAGTTATTTTTGTTCCATTGATATGTGTTCAGTGAGAAGGTTTTGCCATTGTGTGATACTTAATGAATTCGTAGATTTTCAATTTAGGAGAATAGTTTTTTTGGTGATCGTTAAGATGATCAATATTGGTTTTATGTATTGAGATGTTATGTTGATTGTAGAAAGATTTGTGTTATGCTAATGCTAACTTTTGCATCTTGCAGTATAGCTTCTGTCATTGTTTGTGAAATCTTCTGCAGACAGGAGGTACTGACACATCCATACCTGTATTATGGAGAGTGCTTCTGATTTGTAGAACAGGTGTTTGGGGGTTTTTCTTCATTATGGTGAGAATTCTTTTTTGGCCCACCAAGCCATTTGCAATTATCAAGCTTACCAGTGCTCTCTTCTTAATGATGTTCCAAACAGTTGATTTTGGTGAGCCTAAGAGTGGTCTATGTCTCCAACAGTTTTTTAAATTATTTCTCAGCCTCATAACAGCTTCCTTGACTTTCATAGCCACAACTCTAGTCCTCATGTTGACAAATGTCAAACAAACGATACAGAAGAATGATTCTTCTGTAAGTCACTAATATCCTGTCATGTACCCTTTGGGTCTTATGTATGGGAGGTGGACATCACTCAATGAGTGAGGAGACATGTGATGTCATATTGAAGGTCCTAAAGGGGGAATTTAATGTTCTTGTTGCAGAACAAACAAGAGCTTTAGTTGGGCTGTGGGGAACTGTCCATTCCCTCAGTTAGGATGAGCAGACCTTATTGTGTGCAGGAAAACAAATGGTATCTCGGTGGTGCAAACCATAAGAGGAACAGGGTGTGTGTGTGTGGGTCTGCGTGTGTACGTGTGCGTGTGTCTCACAGTGGTATTAAACAACCAAACTATAGAGGCTGTGTTAAATACTTCAAGAGAAAAAAGCGTAAGCGTCTATTAAGTGTTGATAAGGCAGCCAATCTGCAGCAATATCGTACAGCTTCCGTGTGAACCTGTGATGAGTCTTTGTAAATCACATTGAAGCTATAAGGCCTTTCTCCTGATCAGTTTTTTCCGGAAGCATTTCACACGGTCTCTGCAGCATGTTTGTTTACTACCACATCCGGTAGCCTATAACTAATGAGAAAAAGACGAAAAGAACGGCAATACACAGTGGTGACAACCATTATTGAATTAGATCATTTTCGTTGTGTTGTATTGCCCAGCCCTAATTCCAAATAGAGACTTTTAAACAAGAAGCATTCAGTCTCTGAAAGCGTTTCTGATGCGTTAATCCTTTTTTCTATATTTACGGTATGCTTTACTGGACAGTCAATGGAATTACTCCAAAAGTGCAATGAGGGTTATTAGGGTGAACCCTATGAACACTATTAGAGTGAACCCAACATGAACCCTATTAGGGTTCATGTTGTAGTGTTTCTATATCTCCAGGAGTATTTTAATTCTTTTTAAGTACACTTGGTATAATGGAAGACTGGATTTTTGATGTGTTATTAACAGTTGAAGTATTTCATTATTCATCAAAACATTTGTAGCCGTATATTAACCGGCCGATGTTACGTTAGCCGTTCAAGTTACATTAACCATTACATTTACATCACTTTTATTTGGCAGAAACTTTTATCCAAAGCAACATACAATTAGTGCATACCGAAGGTCATTGAAACAACTACAAAACACAGGTCCAATAAGGTACAATACTCATGATGACAGTTATTCATAGCCATTAACACAGTAAGTTCAGTCCACGCAGCAAGTCAAAGTTTATTTGTATAGCACATTTACAACAACCACAGTTGACCAAAGTGCTGAACAGACTTAAAATACCAAAAACGAATATAAAAGTAAATAAAAATAAGAATAAAATGAAGCAATAAACATAGTAGAAAATAATTACGGCACAACAGAAGATAAAATCAAGGTGACAAGCTCAACTCGAATTGAATGCCAACGAGGAGAGGTGGCTCTTCAGCATCGACTTAAGATTCTAGGGTCTGAGCGGTTCTTATATACACCAGTGTTTTCTTATTTGGGATTTGTTCTTAGGTAAGAACAGAATCTACGCACACTCAAGAGCACACTTACGCACATTTGAGTGCGGACATGTTTGTGCAAAATAATTGGTTATTGCATTTTCTTCAATTCTACAGTTGTATAATATTATAGGATTTAAAATTACAATACTTTATCATTTATAATATTTTTTATAATTATTTTCATTATTTTACAAAGCATTAAGGTGCCAGGTTCCACCTCAGAGGGTGGTTGCCTCAGCAGTGTCACGTAACAGGTAGGGAGGACCCAAATGCAGAGAAAAAAACACAAACTCAAAAAAGGAAAATTAACAAAGACTTTACTGACACAACAGGGAACAAAAACCAGGAAACCAAAAGGCCACACAGGGCACTTCCAAAAAACACAAAACAGAAAACTCAAAATTCAAAACACACACAGAGCAGAACACAGGCAGGACAGAAACCAGGTAGGAACTAACAGGCAGAAACACACAGGCGGAAACACACATGAAATGCATTCAGAAACACACAAACACAGGCAAGCAGATACATACAAATCAGAAACAAACACAAGGAACCAGCACCCGAGTCAAGGGGACAAAGAACTTAAATAGACAAGGTGCACTAAATACATAGTCAAACGAGAGGGAAGGGATAACGAGAGGCAGGTGGGGAGGATGATTAAGTAAGGAGACAGGTGGGAACAATGATAGAATAATTAAAACCAATAATACAATTAACACAGGGAGGGAGAACGAACTGAAACTCAAAACTGAAGTGCCGCCGTCTGGTGGCCCAACAAGGAAAAACAGAGACAGAAACACAGAACCATGACAAGCGGGAGTTCATCTGTAAATAAATGATAAAAAAAAACATTTTAGTGACCTTTTATTTTTGGGGCTTTCAATTATGCAATGTTTGGTCTATACTGCAAAAGCAAATGTTTAAATATTGAATACAAACTAAGCACTTAGGTAACACTTTTTAAACACATGGACATGTTGAAGAAGAGAACACTTATTCAGAGGCGTCACTAGGGGGGTGACACCAAAATGACTGGCAATACATTTTTTGTGCAGTGTTTTGTGCAGCGACAGGTTTACTCCGATGCAGGTTGATTTAATTAGCGATATTAATGTGATGAGTATCGCTTTGTCGTTTGAATGCATAACACGCAATTCCTTGCATATTTCATATTGCATTTGTATCGTTAACTTGATGTAGCTAGTTGTCACGCCACAACATTGGGATGGCAGGTATGCCATCCCGCCAAGTTACGCCTTGGCGGGGGCATGCCCCATACCTATACAGCACCGAGAGTTTGGCACTTTTCAGGGTTCCCCACAGAAATAACCACAACAGCCACAGACACTCAGCCCTTAAAAACATTAAATTCTGTACATTCTGACCCCATTTCAACAAACAGAATTCATAAACAACTTCACATGTCCACACAATAAAGCCCCAAACTAAGGGGATTTTGCGTTTTCTCCTTCTTCTTCTTCTTCTTCTTCTTCTTCTTCTTCTCATTCTTATTTTTCCTGCCGCCTATCCCACTAACAACATGTCTCCCCATTGGACATTTCACTGACACCAGCCAAATCTTCACCTACACGACCCAATCAAAAACGTGCATACACACGCAAAATACCCATACCTTTTTACTCTGAAACATTTCCAGTTTAATCAGCTAGTCCGCCTGTGGCCTAGTGGGCAAGGTTACAGTCTTGAGAACACGGGGTCCTAGGTTCAAGCCCAGCTAGGAACATGGTTCTTTCACCTGCTTCTACCCTCACTAATTATTGTCTACTACTTATCAATTATTGCTTTTGCACCATATCTACCCGCCGTTCACCGTTCAGTTATTAACCGGCTACAATATTGCTAAGCCATATGCATTATCACTTACCGTCTGTACGTTCAGTTATTAACCGGCTACAATATTGCTAAGCCATATGGATTCAACGGGAGCTCTTCTGTGCTTACTGGCCTGTGTTCTTCTTTAAAACCACCGGCAGGTTTGCTAATGATATTTCACGCATTGCATAGCTATGGCATGGTGCTGCACTAACGAAGTCACAGACTGGTAAACCTCCGGTATAAGGCATGAATCCCGACTCGCCCTCAGGCAGATCATTTCCTCTTTTACACTAACGTTTTCTTACGGTTATATTTGCTTTACCAAAACTCACTCACGGCCACCCATATGCATTTCATGACGGCAAATGTATTCCTTTTATTAAAAAGTTACACCAGTTCACCGCTGTGCCATTTCTAATAACTATATTTCTTTACTTGGCTACCGTACAAAACCTTCTTATCAGCAAACGCCACGTTTCTACATTCATGTTACCTCGCCCTGTTCTCTATCTAGCCACATAGGCTACAAACAATTACTACGTATGTACGTTCTGCAACTCCGCATTAAAACATTACATTTAAAATCATGATTCACTCATAAGTATAAATACTAGCACTGAACATGAGAAAAACACATTAGTGCAATAGATTGCACACGTTATTTAACCCTCCACTTCAACAACTATTGTTAAATACAGACTGTTATATATACCGTTTGATAAAAAAAGTAAGCTCGCTCATGGTCACTTCATTTACTTCGCACTATAGTCTGTGATCATGTCAACCTTCACCTACATGCCCATTCTGCTAAAAAACATATTGTTTCAACTACGCAATTTCATCATTTCGCCTAATTTATCTCACACTTGTTATTTTCTCATATGCAAAGCCTGCTGGGACATATGCGTCTGCTTCTATTCTCCACTATCAACTTTTCCGGTTCTAGCTTAACAAAACAGCAAAGAGGATTCCTACCTGCAGATAAGCCTATCAAAATGCCTTATAAACCTTACAAACACTAAAAGTGCATCTTCACGAAATAGACAACGGAGCAGGACAGAAGGGTACACAAGTTGCGACCTAGGCAGCTCTAATTCTACGGGCTTGCTGATTCTTTTGTCAATCAAGGCTCGTTGGATGCCCGTCAAATCCGTGAGTAGCCTACATAGCTATACTGGCCATATTTCACCTTTTCTGATGCGGTCACAATTACGCCACCGCACGATTTGTCATAGCCGCTGTTTTACATATATAGCAAACCGAAACTGCTAAACGTACACGCTCATCAGACTGTACAAATTCACACAATGATAGCCATAATCCACAACCGTTTCTTACAGGGTCACTTCGCATTTCTCACTCTCGTAATAAAACGCTTTGCAAAAAGAAATGATATCTCATAAAAAACACGTTTTCAACGTACAAAAATGCCAAGTTACTCAAAAGTATTGATATCAAAATGACGCCAAGTTACGGTACTACAAACAATATAGGCTATCTTGCCTCACCGAAATTTCATAACATGTATTCCAAAGCAATGCTACCCAATATTTCCTCAATTCTTTCAAGTCACTTGGCCCTGTGTTTTGTAATCTTACCATATTACAATGTCATGCAAACGTTGTGTCAGATCAAAGTGTCAAATATTTCGTATTGCCTCATGAAACACATTGAAATTCATGTAGAAAACTGCTGGTCAGTCACTACAGGAAGCATATTTCTCCAGAAAACATATGTTTATACTTGCTTCTGAACTGAATTTGACTAAATGTAAAAGTGATTGTATATTTGCAACGTACAATAAATACATGTAAAATACATATTGTACATACATACATAGAGAACTTCTTTATCCCCATGGGGACATTTCCCTCGCAGCATGTTACATTCACATTTACGAACAGACATTTATACCAAGAAACATACAATCATTCACGCAACAGATAGGCTGGCCACCAAAATACATACATAACAATACAAATTGGACATATACACGCCTATTCAATCAATCTTGACTGTGAGAGAGCCATCCACACATATGTTTGGCCTGTCCATGTACTGCACGCTTATATACACACAGGGCCAAGTGACTTGAAAGAATTGAGGAAATATTGGGTAGCATTGCTTTGGAATACATGTTATGAAATTTCGGTGAGGCAAGATAGCCTATATTGTTTGTAGTACCGTAACTTGGCGTCATTTTGATATCAATACTTTTGAGTAACTTGGCATTTTTGTACGTTGAAAACGTGTTTTTTATGAGATCAAGTTAACAATACAAATGCAATATGAGTGCTGGTTGGAGGTGCATGTGTAACATGAAAGTGTTACAGGAATAAGGTAGAAGGGTACAAGTGATAAGTGATCCTAGCTGGGTATGCTCTGCAGAGTAGTGATAGTTAGTCCAGGTACAGTTTGAAGAGATGCGTCTTCGGACTACAGCAGAAGACGGGCAATGACTGAGTGGTTTGTAGAGGAACAGGGAGTTTGTTCCACCACTGGGGAGCTAGGGTGGAGAAGCTTTGTGCTAGGGACGAGTGAGAACCATTCACCCTGATGGCAGAGAGTGCAAGTCGCCCTGCTGTAGAAGAGTGGAGTGGTCGAGCTGGCTTGTAGGATTGAATCATGTCCTGTAGGTAGGCGAGGGCTGTCCTTTTGGCTACAGTGTAGGTGTGGTAAGGACTTGAACCTGATCCTGGTGATGATTGGTAGCCAGTGGAGTGACCTCAGTAGGGCAGCCGCATTCTGAATCATCTGTAGGGGCTGTATGGCACAAGCTGGCTGGCTGGCTTGCAAGGAAATAGTTGCAGGAGTCAAGACGGGAGGTCACCATACTCTGGACAAGTAGCTGGGTGGAGTGCGTGGTCAGGTATGGTCGAATCCTCCTGATGTTGTACAGGAGGAATCTGTAGGATCATGATTTTGCCTTGATGTGCTCCTTGAGGTCTACCTGGTCATCCTGGACCACCCCCAGGCTTGCTGCAGAGTCAGTCACTATAATGCCATAGACATTGATTGAGAGGTCCTGTAGTAGGGATTTCTTGTAGGGGATGAACAGAAGCTCTGTCTTGTTGTTTCTCATTGACCGGTATAGTCGATGGAGGGATAGAGAAGAAGATTTATGTATCATCAGCATAACAGTGATAAGAGAAGCCATGTGAATTAATTTCTCCAGTGTTCGTTGCTCCCCCATTATTATAGTGTTTGCGGCCAAATTTGGCTGGTCTGTTTTAACCGCTCAAAAACCATAAATCATCACCAAATTTTGTCACCCGTTAATTTCCTATGGCGATCATTTTAGACCCGGAACACCACAGGTGTGACAAAGTTGACTAAACCACTCAAAATTCAATGAAAGTGGTGATAAGCAATTTTATATTTTCAAATGCCTAGTGTGGAGGGAAACATAAGGTCTTGAGGCAACTGCAGCTCAATGGCTCTGTCTGTCGGTCGGTTGGTCTCACAAAAAGTGTCCCACCACGTAGCGGCCACAGTTTTCGCCCCAGGAGGCTGAAATTTGGCATGGAGGTTGGTCATGACCAAAGTAAACTGGTCATGAGTAAACTGAGTAACTTTTCAGGCTGATTGACCAAGAGGGGGTGTGGCAATGGGCGTGGCCTATCACAAAAAGGTGCATAACTCTCGAATGGATTCACGGATGTTCACAAGATTTTGTGGAAAATTTGGTCGTGCGCCAAAGAACAGCCCATTAACTGTTCATGCCAATTGGCAAAAGGGGGTATGGCAGCAGGAGTGGCCTATCACAAAAAGGCCTATCACGTAACATGGTAAAACTTTGTGGAAAATTTACGTAACACCATAAAACTTCAAGAAAAAGTTTATCATGAACTGCTGTCTAACTTGTGCATGTACCATCTGACGGTCTGCAAAGCTGTGCCCAACCTCTAGCAGCCACACATTTTGAGGCTGAAATTGGGCATGGAGGTCACGTGTTTGGGGGAGGGTGTGTGCGTGGATGCATGCACGCAGACGCGTCATGCCCATTCAAGCTGGGGGGGCACGTGCCCCACCGGATTTTTGATATCTGAATTTTTTATATTTTAATTTTATTTTGTTACTATTATTTTTTATAATATGTAGTTATGATAATTTTATATTACGAGTCAAACGTATTCTTCTAATTATCTTATAGATCATACCTCAGAAAGTCACACACCCCCTTTCCCTGCAACAGCAGGTACGCACGCACACAGACAACACTCTGTTGCGCATCAATGCTGGAGGAGATGTAGGCTACAGCTTAACGGTGTGTTGCTGAAGTGGTTAGTAGAGCATCAATCCCTTTTTCAAACGTGTGAAAATGAAATGCAATTAGTCATATGCACTTAATTGCATTTGAGAAATATAGGCATAGTTTGCTTTGCAAGATTTGCATGCTAGTACCAGCTAAAGTTAGTAGCCATCCCTCAATCTGGTTGTTTAGCCTTCTGGCTCGCTAGCTAGTCGTGATTTGTGATAGCATAGCATGCTATTTGATATTGGTAAAGGAGAGCTGTGTGAATCTTATCAATCAATCAATCAATTTTTATTTGTATAGCACTTTTAACAAAGGAGCTTTGTCACAAAGCAGCTTTAGAGAACCGGCCCCCAAAGAGTAAGCCTAGGGCAACAGTGGCAAGGAAAAACTCCCTGACTGATAGCAGAAAGAAACCTTGAGCAGAACCGGACTCAGAGGGGGAACCCATCTGCCGCGGGCAGGCACCGGTTTGGCAGTGAGCTGTTTATTTTTACCACCAGTAGTTATAGTTAGCAAAACACTGAATTCCATTTGATATCTCCAGGTCAAGATGCAGAGGAAAATCTTTAAAAAAACGACAGAAAGCCCCAGCCCTGTCCTCAGTCAGGAGGTTGATAGTGCAAGAGGTAGTTTATCTTAGGTGAGATTTATAGTGATAGGCTATTTTTCCTTCATGGAAATGTATGCAGATTTAATTGGGTGTAGGTGTGGTTACAGGTTATATGTACTTAGGCTAGTGGTGATGATGGATCTTTCAGAGAAAATAGGTTACTACTGCTCAGTCTGAGCTTTTATTGGCAATGGAGCAGACACTGCTATGTGATGTCAGCACAGTCTCATCTGTACTCATGCTGCTTCCTATGCATTGTGTTTGAAAATACAAATGTTACCATGTTGGCAGGTTCCTTTCATCTGTGGCTTTATTATCTATGTTCTCTAAATTAATTAGCATTGTGGATATAGTCTTTTTATGTGAATTTATGTCCCTTAAAATTTTTGGGTGAAGCAGACAAGATTTAGCTCTTTTTCAAGAAAAGTGGCAGCAGTGTAGAAGCTAGTGTAGAAGTGAGTGAATAAGTGAGTGTCATTTCCAATAAACATAACAGCACATATAATTGACATGAAAATCTCCAAATAAATATACAGTATTTACCCTAATATAAAGTGGGAGCTTCCTGAGCTACAAAAACTGATTTAGTGAAATAATCCCCCCAAAGTCTTTGAATATATATGCCAGATTGCAGAAAATTGCGTCATTATTTTCTTTCTTTTTCTGGGGAAGGACCCCCATGCCCCCTGCTCTAACTGTGCCCCTCCAGAATTCTGCATGACGCCCCTGCATGCACGCATGGATGCATGCGCGTGTGCGGTCGCAGCTATTGCGGATTCACGCTTGTTACCTTAAAAAAGGTATGGCCCTGAATTCAAATCTGAAATTGATCTGTATTTTCCAGGAAAAAAGCTAAAATTCCCTTTTTTACATGAGGCTGCAGCCATCTTGGAACAAGATAGTTTGTGACATCATTGGCATTAGTCTCGGCTGCTCAGTTCCTATTGGTAGATGGCTGACTTTCGGTGAGCTCAGCGATGAATCAGGAAGAAAGAAACGAAACAAAAAATGCATAGAGAGTCCTTCTGTATTGCCCCAGGGTGCTCAAATTGGGATGGCAGGTATGCCATCCCGCCAAGTTACGCCTTGGCGGGGGCATGCCCCCATACCTATACAGCACCGAGAGTTTGGCACTTTTCAGGGTTCCCCACAGAAATAACCACAACAGCCACAGACACTCAGCCCTTAAAAACATTAAATTCTGTACATTCTGACCCCATTTCAACAAACAGATTTCATAAACAACTCCACATGTCCACACAATAAAGCTCCAAACTAAGGGGATTTTGCGTTTTCTCCTTCTTCTTCTTCTTCTTCTTCTCTTTCTTCTTCTCTTTCTTCTTCTTCTTCTTCTTCTTCTCATTCTTATTTTTCCTGCCGCCTATCCCACTAACAACATGTCTACCCATTGGACATTTCACTGACACCAGCCAAATCTTCACCTACACGACCCAATCAAAAACGCACATACACACGCAAAATACCAATTGGGATGGCAGGTATGCCATCCCGCCAAGTTACGCCTTGGCGGGGGCATGCCCCATACCTATACAGCACCGAGAGTTTGGCACTTTTCAGGGTTCCCCACAGAAATAACCACAACAGCCACAGACACTCAGCCCTTAAAAACATTAAATTCTGTACATTCTGACCCCATTTCAACAAACAGAATTCATAAACAACTTCACATGTCCACACAATAAAGCCCCAAACTAAGGGGATTTTGCGTTTTCTCCTTCTTCTTCTTCTTCTTCTTCTTCTTCTTCTTCTCATTCTTATTTTTCCTGCCGCCTATCCCACTAACAACATGTCTCCCCATTGGACATTTCACTGACACCAGCCAAATCTTCACCTACACGACCCAATCAAAAACGTGCATACACACGCAAAATACCCATACCTTTTTACTCTGAAACATTTCCAGTTTAATCAGCTAGTCCGCCTGTGGCCTAGTGGGCAAGGTTACAGTCTTGAGAACACGGGGTCCTAGGTTCAAGCCCAGCTAGGAACATGGTTCTTTAACCTGCTTCGACCCTCACTAATAATTGTCTACTACTTATCAATTATTGCTTTTGCACCATATCTACCCGCCGTTCACTGTTCAGTTATTAACCGGCAACAATATTGCTAAGCCATATGCATTATGACTTACCGTCTGTACGTTCAGTTATTAACCGGCTACAATATTGCTAATCCATATGGATTCAACGGGAGCTCTTCTGTGCTTACTGGCCTGTGTTCTTCTTTAAAACCACCGGCAGGTTTGCTAATGATATTTCACGCATTGCATAGCTATGACATGGTGCTGCACTAACCAAGTCACAGACTGGTAAACCTCCGGTTTAAGGCTTGAATCCCGACTCGCCCTCAGGCAGATCATTTCCTCTTTTACACTAACATTTTCTTACGCTTATATTTGCTTTACCAAAACTCACTCACGGCCACCCATATGCATTTCATGACGCAAATGTATTCCTTTTATTAAAAAGTTACACCAGTTCACCGCTGTGCCATTTCTACTAACTATATTTATTCACTTGGCTACCGTACAGAACCTTCATATCAGCAAACGCCACGTTTCTACATTCATGTTACCTCGCCCTGTTCTCTATCTAGCCACATAGGCTACAAACAATTACTATGTATGTACGTTCTGCAACTCCGCTTTAAAACATTACATTTAAAATCATGATTCACTCATAAGTATAACTACTAGCACTGAACATGAGAAAAACACATTCATGCAATAGATTACACATGTTATTTAACCCTCCACTTAAACAACTAATGTTAAATACAAACTGTTATATACCGTTTGATAAGGAAACTAAGTTCGCTCATGGTCACTTCATTTACTTCGCACTATAGTCTGTGATCATGTCAACCTTCACCTACATGCCCATTCTGCTAAAAAAACATATTGTTTCAACTACGCAATTTCATCATTTCGCCTAATTTATCTCACACTTGTTATTTTCTCATATGCAAAGCCTGCTGGGACATAGCCTATGCGTCTGTTCCTATTCTCCACTATCAACTTTTCCGGTTCTACCTTAACAAAACAGCAAAGAGGATTCCTACCTGCAGATAAGCCTATCAAAATGCCTTATAAACCTTACAAACACTAAAAGTGCATCTTCACGAAATAACAGACAACGGAGCAGGACAGAAGGGTACACAAGTCGGACCTAGGCAGCTCTAATTCTACGGGCTTGCTGATTCTTTTGTCAATCAAGGCTCGTTGGATGCCCGTCAAATCCGTGAGTAGCCTACATAGCTACACTGGCCATATTTCACCTTTTCTGATGCGTTTACAATTACGCCACCGCACTATTTGTCACAGCCACTGTTTTACATATATAGCAAACCGAAACTGCTAAACGTACACGCTCATCAGACTGTACAAATTCACACAATGATAGCCATAATCCACAACCGTTTCTTACAGGGTCACTTCGCATTTCTCACTCTCGTAATAAAACGCTTTGCAAAAAGAAATGATATCTCATAAAAAACACGTTTTCAACGTACAAAAATGCCAAGTTACTCAAAAGTATTGATATCAAAATGACGCCAAGTTACGGTACTACAAACAATATAGGCTATCTTGCCTCACCGAAATTTCATAACATGTATTTCAAAGCAGTGCTACCAATATTTCCTCAATTCTTTCAAGTCACTTGGCCCTGTGTGTATATAAGCGTGCAGTACATGGACAGGCCAAACATATGTGTGGATGGCTTTCTCACAGTCATGATTGATTGAATAGACATCTATATGTCCAATTTGTATTGGTATGTATGTATTTTGGTGGTCAGCCTTTCTGTTGCGTGAATGATTGTATGTTTCTTGGTATAAATGTCTGTTCGTAAATGTGAATGTAACATGCTGCGAGGCAAATGTCCCCATGGGGATAAATAAGTTCTCTATGTATGTATGTACAATATGTATTTTACATGTATTTATTGTACGTAGCAAATATACAATCACTTGTACATTTAGTCAAATTCAGTTCAGAAGCAAGTATAAACATATGTTTTCTGGAGAAATATGCTTCCTGTAGTGACTGACCAGCAGTTTTCTACATGAATTTCAATGTGTTCCATGAGGCAATACGAAATATTTGACACTTTGATCTGACACAACATTTGCATGACATTGTAATATGGTAAGATTACAAAACACAGGGCCAAGTGACTTGAAAGAATTGAGGAAATATTGGGTAGCATTGCTTTGGAATACATGTTATTAAATTTCGGTGAGGCAAGATAGCCTATATTGTTTGTAGTACCGTAACTTGGCGTCATTTTGATATCAATACTTTTGAGTAACTTGGCATTTTTGTACGTTGAAAACGTGTTTTTTTATGAGATGAGTATTACTACACAATACCTATCATTTTCATGAACTGCCTCTGACGAGACTGCAACCACTGAGCTGCTGGCTGCTCAGAAATGGTCCACCTGTGGGACGGGGCGACGGGTCTGCAGTGATGCTTTGTTTTTCAGACCACAAACCGACTGAAGCCAGACTCTATGGTTGGGCGGGAGGGCAAAATTAGCAATGAATTTATCTACAGTATATCAGATATCAAGTGTTTATATTATGGCCTCAGAGAGAGAAACAGTGAACTGGATACAATATTGGCTTAAAGAATGCTGCCTACCTTCCCCTCCATGAACATTAAAGGAAACGTCCTTTACGCCACTCTGATACCCTTATCTAGGCAGGCGATCTATGGGTCCCACCTCCTGCAGAGTTTGTCTCAGGAGAGACAAACCAGAAGACAGAGCTATTTACAAGGCCAGAGGCCCAGTGTGGCTACAGAATGAATAAAGATTCTGTTTGATCTAAAGTTTAAATGCAATCTGTGACATTTTATTGAAAGCATTGACTGAAAACTTTATGTTTATGTTAGAAGCACAAGTAAACTTCCATGATTTTTATTGGTATTCAATTACTTAACGGAATTACCTCCTAATATATTCACATTTGTTCTTGTTAGAAAGGGACTAAATTCCTGAAAATTTAGGTAATAATATGGTTCTTAGCCATGCTTTCAACAACATAAGGACACTTTAATTAATAAGTACACTGTCAGCTTTTAAATAGGGCACTCCTCGTCATAAATGAGCACGCCCCCCTTCTACACCTGGACTCGGCATTGCCCAAACGGTGCAAACATGCTCAAGCCATGTTGCGTCAAGTGTTTATGATGGCCTCAGGAAAAAGTTGTGTTGTGTTGCAGTTGGTCTTTATTTTGGTGGTGGTTTCTTGGTTGTGCGTTTTAGTTCATTTCCTTTGTTCCTGTGGCACTAGAAGAGGGGAATACTTTGATAAGGTCTGTCTCTTCAGTCTTTCTTTTCTGGTAATCTAAATTTAGCATCTTGTTTGATGTCTTCTGTTTTGTATTGTAACTTAGAAGTAGACCTGATACAGAGTTAGTTTTGGTTTGTCAGTTGATTCCACCAGGTTACTGTCGACTGACCTATCAATGATTGAATTCATAATTGTCATTTTCAATAATACTTGTTAAATTAAATCACGTAAAATATATTTTATATGTAGGTTAAGTGAGGGGTTTTAGCATGCGATACCACTTGTGTTCAGTAAGCTGAACATTTTAACAAGGGCATTGACTGAAGGACTGGATTCAGAAAATAAACATATTTTTACTTAATTGTTGCTTGCCCGACAGTGACACCTGGAGTTTTAAATACACTGCTGTCTGAGCTTTAATCTCAATATAAACTGCCGCTGGGTCCGTACAGCCTGCTCACTGCTTATTCCTGTGTTTTAATGCATAAAAACAATGTGCAGATGTTCCTCTGTCATACAGTGTTGCACTGCTGCCCTGCTCTCCCTGGGAGTATCGGGGCTCCCCCACTCCCTGCCCACTGATCCCTTAGAAGTGTGCAGCACCAGGGGGTCCTGAGACGGCCTCAGCACAGGGGCTCAGCTGATCCCTTAACAGTGTGCAGCACCAGGGTATCCTGAGACGGCCTCAGCACAGGGGCTCAGCTGATCCCTTATCCCGTAGTGATGGATGACAAAGGGATTTTACATTTGTGCAACCTCATATTTGTACCCCAGTGAAACAGGAAATGGTGAAAGGCACCAAACAGTTCTGGGGGACTGAGATCAATTTTTTAAAATCAAATTTCATTAGATGCCACTTTGTTTGGTTTTATTTTAAATATTCTTTCAGGGTGCCAATAATTTTGACCCCTATGTTTTTGTGAAAAATACTATTTTCTCTTTTAAAGTTTTTTATAAGAATTATGTTTTATTAAAGTGAAAGTAAGCAGTTTCTACAAATGTTTGAGCAGAAAATTAAAATTATTTTGTTTAAATGTTTCTTTTATACAATCATTTATGCTCGTTTTAATGAAGAGTGCCAATAATTCTTCATTACTTGAATGTATGAACTCTTCTTTGCAGACTGAACATCTGTGACCTCACAGTGAAGTCCTGTGATATTGTGGCCTCAGCTCTCCAGTCATCAAACTCACCCCTGAGAGATCTGGACCTCAGCTACAATAACCTGGGAGATTCGGGAGTGGAGCTGCTCTGTGCTGGACTGAGGAGTCCAAACTGTAAACTGCAGAGACTGGGGTGAGTAGTGCTGTGTACTGTGTGACATTAACTAAATAGAATGACTGATTATGGCAATGTAAGGGTTTGAATTTTGTCATAGGGAGGACTAATTTCCTGACTCCATTCATTTTCAAAACCTCTAACCTGAATATTTGTGTGAATACAATTTTTCTCTTGAGATTATTGACTGGGGTGTGCTCATATGAAATGATGGGTAGCTTGACCCTGTATCCTGGAGAGAGAGGCTAGCTACCGCTGCCAGGCATTCATCTAAGTGTTCTCTAACATTAAGACCTTCAGTCCTGCGAGGTAATTATCCTAATCATCCAGG
Source organism: Anguilla rostrata (assembly GCF_018555375.3). NCBI lineage: Eukaryota > Metazoa > Chordata > Actinopteri > Anguilliformes > Anguillidae > Anguilla > Anguilla rostrata. The sequence goes on from NC_057948.1 coordinate 1,299,596, forward strand.
AATCTAAAACCAACAACTATCCCTGGGATTAACCTAATTAAGATTTACACCATTTGGGTAGCGAGACTATATAAATATCACAAGGCATAACTTCTGTATTATTCTATTAAATAACATTTGACTGACCCTAGCAGCTATCCATGAAGAGCTCCATATCCTGATAGTGAATCTAACAATATGCCCAGTGAGTACCTCAGTAAGGGTGTTACCCCAAAACTTTAAGTTACTGTTGCTACCCCGGTTCTCCGACACACAGAGTAGAGAGATCCACGTATGGGGAATGATATCCGGTCATCCAATTGCACCAAGTGTGGTTTTGACAGCCAGTAGCGCATTCAATGCTACAGGAGACTACTGCCCTCCTGGAAGAACATATGGGACACTGCAGTGCTACTACTCTTCATATTCACTTCTCATGCGCGGCAAGCAGGGCAGTGTTGGTGGGTCTCTCCACCGGGGTTACAACAGTAACCTACAGTTCTCTTTAATCATCTCGTGTTTGAGATCCACCTATGGGGAGATATGGACAACTCCCAGATTGACTTATGTTCACAGCTGAGATACTGTCAGGCCAGCAAGGGATGCCTCCACCCCTGAGGGGAGGGTGATATCTGGCACAGCCCGTGTCGCGAAGTACTAAACACATTCCACTGTCCAAAGCTATAGCCAGGGCTAGGAACAATGTGAAGTACTAAAACTCATAGCAGATGAGGGGAGATGTTTTTGCCTCACAAAGAGCATACCCCCAGAACTGAGTGGGCTACCGGCCTTCTGGTGACGTTCAGGCGGTAGAACTTAGCAACAGTATCTGGAGAAACCCAGCCTGCAGCTGAATAAATATTCTGCAAGGAGACCCTGTGGAATAGGGCCCACGATGCAGCCATGCCCCTCGTAGAATGAGCCCTCAGGCCCAAGGGGGGTGTTCTCTTTGTCCTCTTTGAATCATATGCCATAATAGTAGCTTCCACAAGCCAATGGCACAGCCGCTGCTTAGAGATACTTTTCCTTTGCAGGCAGGGGCCCAGGTGACTAAGAGCTGGTCGCTTTTTCTAAAAGCCTTAGTCTTTGTCATATATGTGCAGAGAACACAGCATATGCAGCCTATGCTCCTCGCCAGAGGAGAAAGGTGGTAGGTGAAAAGCAACAAGCTCCAACATCTCACATGTGAAAACAGGGAAGCTTTTAGGCATAAAGGCTGGATTGAGCTTAAGAAAAAGCCAATCCATTTTAGGGGAGAATATTGTGCACGAGAGATGGACTGAGGGCGTATGGAGGTCACTAACTCACTTATCTGAGGCTAGTGCAAGCAGCAACACTGTCAGGAGAGACAGCAATTTTAAATCTCTCATTTATAGACTCAAATGGCCTTAGAGACAGAGCCTCCAGCTCCAGTGATAAATCCCAAGGGGAAATGAGCTTTTTAGCAACAGGCAGAGAACAGTGAGGCCCCTTCATGAACCTGTGAATGAGGGGGTGCTGCCCCACTGCATAGTTTCTGAAACCAACATGACAAGCAGTGATAGCTGCCAGGTAGACCTTAATGGTAGGAAAGGATTTCTCTTTATCCATAAGGTTCTGTGAAAAGCACAGCACGTCAGAAACAGGAAAGGTAGTTGTATTAGATCTAATATAGTTGCAAATTTGTAGAAATCGAATGAAATGGGTTTGAGGCAGATTGAATTTACTGCATAGTAATTCAAAAGAAGGAAACGTGCCATATATATTTATATATTGCAAACAATTTTATTTAAAAAATAAAATAAATGATAGCAGCACAAATGTTTTACCAAAGAAACTGGTGATTTGAACAAGAACGTTTATCGGATAACAATGAAGCACATCCAGATCTAGTTGTGAGAGAAACGTAGACTAAGTGAAATCAAGGTGACCATAAAACTAATAATATATTAGTTGCTTGTTGTTTGTGATCATTTCTACCAGCCACCTAACTAGCTAACCAGATCTAAATTTGATAACATTAGCTGGCTAATCCAATTCAGATAATGATAAAAACCAATAATCCTACTTATATTTATAAAGTGCTCTCCATCCAAAAATTTGAAAACAAGCAGGAATCCTATTTAATATTAAATTTGAATCACAAAATGAATAAGGGAGCCTAGCCTATCATAATAATTCAAATACAATATCTTACATTTTCAGCATTACATTTTTACATTACATTTATTTGTCATGTAAAAATGTAATGATGAAAATGTAAGATCATTTTAAAAGTTTTTATTCAAACTGGACAATGACATGAAAGGCAACATTAAACCCGACCAACATTTAACAAACACAACTGTCTGTCATAAAATAGGTGACACGCCCACAAGTGGCCGATTGTGGGACGCGGGAGTGGTGCCAGGCGGCTTTGCCAGAATCAGTGTGGCTTCACCGTAACAGCCCCAGTGGCAAAACCTGAGAGGCTGACACCATCAGCCCCTGTAGTCTGAGGCATGTGTGATACTGCACTCTTGAGTCTGGTTTGAACTAAGAGAGGCATACCCTGAGAGATAAAATGGAGTCTGCTGATAGGCAAACTCACATAGATACAGAGTATACATCCACTCCCAGGAACGTTACACTCCAGGATGGGGAGAGATTGCTCTTGGGGAGGTTTACTCTGAAACCAAGAGACAACACGTGGCAGAACTCGCTGAGTGTCCTACACAACTCTGGGTTTTGAATTGGCAATGATCAGCCAATAGCCTGGAGCCAGACCCGCCTCTACCCAAAGACAGAACACCCGTGGACTCAGGGAAAGGCCGAAGGGTGGAGCTGTGTATTTGTAGCAAACACCGCGATGGCGAAGCGGAGGAATTTTGTGTGAGGGGGATAAATGCTTACGTGGAAGAAGGCATCTTTCAGATTTACTGATGTGACATAGTGATGTTAAGTTAATCAATTAACTGTTAATTCTTTATAAGAATGTTGATTGATGAATTTCTATAGATTAAACAGTTGAATTTCAATAAACCATTTCAATGAATAACCTAACGTTGGTGATTAGATTTCAAATTAAAGAGACATTTCTAAAATGTTAAATTAGAGAGTCACGGTTCCCTTGACTGGCAGCATTAGTGAAACATTATTGGTCCATTACTGAAACATTAGTGCCATCTGAGCGCATCTTCTCAGCTGCTGGTCTCACCTTCAGCAGACTGCACACCAGACTGACCCAAAAGCACATAGACATGCTCATACTCCTTAACGAAAATGCTTAAGTATTAAGTTAAGCATATTTTAAGTCATTCTTTTTATAGGCAATGGAGTAGATTTTAATCTAATCAGTTCATCATTATTAATCAATTATAGGGTGCTGACGATTGATTAAAAGAATTGCACAAAATTTTCCAGTCGTTCTGACATATTGAACGTGAAAGAGTGCTGTATGTTAACATTTTTAAATTATATTGCCTCAAATGTTTGTTTAACACTGAGATCCAAGATAGGAAGTTGAGAACCGTCCTTCTTTGGGAGCTGGAAATAATGAAAATAAAAACTATGTTGGGTTTGATTGCTGGGAACCACACGTATTTCCCCCTTTTTGTAAGAGGGAAGAAATTTATTCCTCTTAAACATGGGAGCGCTCTCTTGTGTTTGAGAGTAAATGACTCTGTTGAAATGGGGGGTTTTACTCTGGAGTCTGTAGCCCTTGGCTATTGTCTGTAGCCCTTGGCTATAGTAGCGCTGCGGTGTTCTATGTGCTCTTCCAGGAGGGCAGTAGCCTCCTTTCGCATTGGACATGCTACTGTCTGTCAGAGCCACACTTGGTGCAATTGGATGCTTCTATGGGGGTGCTTCCAAAAATGCTTTTTATGAAAGGACTTGGATAATGAAGTAAATTGTTTGAGCTTCCCTTAAATGCTATCCAGAGAACATCTCCCGCAATCCACACTAGTTTATATTTGGCAAAATAGAGTCTGACCTGACCAAAACTCTAGTACCTACCACCTCTACAGGGTTTGTGGGCACTGAATGGTAATTATCCTGACATTAAATAAGGGGTATTGTACTACTGGTGTGCCCTAATGATTGAATCTATCATTTCTGTATGTGTTGCATACTCCTCCTGCAAGGGTTTACAGTGATGGTCCTTCTAAGGACTGTTTTATACTTCTGTGTAGTCTGCATAGTTTGCATGATTTGCATTGTGTGACATTTGCAAACGGGCTGAGCATTTGTATGGCATGTTGTACAGGTACAGGTTGTGATTTTCCACCCACTTACAGATACCTTCAATTCCTTTCATCTCCTTTAATAAACTTTTATCACATCCATACTGTATGTTACGGGAACGAGGCACAGACGAGGCAGATAGTGCTGGCAACATGCCTGTAGAGGACTTTTATTGTTCATAACAAGAGAAATCACTGCACTCACCCATTTTAATTTGTTTGGTGCGTAGAAACCGGAGAAATATCGTCAATTGAAAAGAAATTGGTTCACACTCAAAAAAATGGCTACAAAGCTTCAAAAAAAATGTCATTATTTATTTTTTTATTAGTTTTCTTTAATGTAGATTCATGCACAAACGTTTTGGCGTGTTGCCTTCTTCAGTGTGCAGGTACAATGATTAAGACATTCTACCTTCTTATAAACAGCTAACAGCTGCCTTTCATTTGGGCTGCTGGCCAATTATTATGAGGCAATTATTTATTAAGGCTGCTAGACAATCATAATCCATGATCCATGGTGTGGCCTGACTGTATCTCAGGTCCAGGTCCGAGTGCGGAGTGGAGGTGCTGAAACTCAGCCCTGTCCCTCCGGCACTGTCCAGGTCTGAGTGCAGAGTGGAGGTGCTGAAACTCAGCCCTGTCCCTCCGGCACTGTCCAGGTCTGAGTGCAGAGTGGAGGTGCTGAAACACAGCCCTGTCCCTCCGGCACTGTCCAGGTCTGAGTGCAGAGTGGAGGTGCTGAAACACAGCCCTGTCCCTCCGGCGCTGTCCATGGGGTGGCAGGCTGGGCCGGTGAGACACAGGTGAAGTGGAGCTGAGTGGCAGCTGATGGCAGGGAGGGGCGGGGCTCCAGAGGCCCACACCACAATACATATATATGAGCATGTGCATTACTTCCTGTTACAGTGAGTCTGCCTTTAGCTGTGTTAGCTTGCAGTGCTGTGGGAAGTTTGTCACAGAAAACTAAAAGGAAATGAGCAAATTCACTGTCCACACATGGAAAATGTGTGTTGTCTTTCCTTTTGGTGGTGGCCAAACATCCTACAGCACTGAAAACTAACTCACTGTCCACTCTGCAAGGTGGCAGCTGCACATCTAGTATGGGATGGGAGGGTTAAGCCCAGAGAAAAGATCATAGAAAAGGTAGATGAGCCCATTGCCCCAATTCAGAGAACTTACAGTATAGGAAAAGGGCCCAGAATGTCAGAATTACATCTGTAGAACTGTCAGAGTTCAGTCCAGCAGGATGTTTAATTTTCAGGATTGTGGTGTTTCGGAAAGGATTGTGAATAAAATGGTATTTTATTCTGCTGGTAAAGTGTGTACATCTTGATGGGAGAGTGTCCATCTGAATAACATGTGAGCTGCTGTTTAGATGCAGTGTTACATCGTTTAGTTTAGTCACTTTTCTATGGTTCCAGTCCCAAGTCATAGCCTGGATATTATACCTTTGTAAGCAGTCATGCTGTGTGGAATAGTCTGATTCAGACATAAATATTCTGGCTCTAGCTCCTATCATCTAAAGAATAACATCATTTACAGGAGTATTTCTTAGATAAGTATTCTAATAATCTTCAAATGCCCCCACTTATAAAATTTTTTGTGCAGTTTATATTACTCCACAAGGGCTACCAAACATGTTGATAAGGGGTTTTAAAAGAATAAAACGACCTAATACATCAGGCTATTATTTTCATTATTATTATCATTGATACAAAAATAATTAAATGTAATGCAGTAATTAATCTATTATATTCGCAAAAGCGTGCGAGAATAAAATGATTGGATGGATTATAGCGTAAAGACATGGAGAACATAGGTGCAATGTATGGAAGTTTCAAAAGACACCACATTTTTGAAAATCTAGTATCTACCAGCAATAAAAGTTAGTGGCAGTAATCAGTTGTGCTGTTCTGATACAGCCACTAGGTGGCGATGCAGTGTAATTCCAGTTGATGCCGTAGTTGCATTGCTGTAAGATCGTGCCAGATGAACTGAAGTGTAGCACAGCTCGTACACGGCTCCGGCACTGCTTCAGCTGTTAGCAGGGACAATATCACAGGTCTGACCAATAATGTCATGATTGGTTAGATAAACCTTTCATGTTATTTTATATACTGGTGTATATATTTAAGTTGTCCGTGACAGTTAGCTGCTTAGTTCCTCTCTGGCTCCGCTAGCTAATTTGGGTCATGAAGTAACGTTAAGGTAGGTTGGGCTGGCTAGCTAGCTAACTCGTGCCTGTGACTGTGAGTCAAAGCGAAAGCTGAACTTAGAACAACGGCTACAAGTGTCAACTTGAGGGTCATGTTGTTTGATGTAAATGGTAAACAAATTATATTTGCAAAGTGTTAATAGTTATTATCAAATAAGTGCGTTATGTAACTGTAGTTCTGTATTTTCAAAGAATTAACTAGCTGAGGTAACAGTAAACAGCTCAGAGCGAGCTGGCATCGCCATGGTAACCAACCTACCCTCCTAACGGTCACATTTTAAATAGCGTTGTCATGGTTACCGTCACGTTACTTAGGCGAGAGGTAAATAAGGAAGAGCGCAATTTTATATTGAATGCGGTTTCATTTCACATTGCTGAATATTTTAAAATTAATGTTCAAAACCCTAACAGACTGTAATACGTAAATTGTTTGATAACTTGATGGTTACAAGATTAGGAAGAAAATGTTATCATGATGACAGTACTGTATTTAGCTAATGGGTTATACGAGTACATTAACAGTTATATTTATCTATTTATAGTGATGAATATTCAGCGTCTTTGAAATGTATAGCTAGATGTTTATGAACTGAAGAACATGTCAGGTGAGGTAAAGTTCACCACAAAAATGCTGTTTTTTGTGTTTGCAGATTAAATTAATGTCTGAAAATCAGATAACCCTTTCCATGCGATTAATTTATTAGAGGCCAGTAATTGCCTTAGACTTTTGTGGATTAGTCAGAATACTTTATGAACTTAATTTGCACACCCCCCTCCCTGTTTTTGTGTGTACATCTCGGGAATGCGTAGGTACATATGTATCAACTGTCAAGGTGAACAATGTCACAAAGGATTTGTGTGTGTGTTTGTGTGCCTGCGTGTATGTTTGTGTGTGTGTGGTCTCTCCACAGGCTGGGTTGGTGTAATCTCACAGAGGGCTGCTGTGATGTTCTGGCCTCAGTCCTGCATTCTGCTCACTCAGAGCTGAGAGATCTGGAGCTCAGAGACAACGAGCTGCAGGATTCAGGAGTGAGAGCGTTGTCTGCTGGACTGGAGGATCCACACTGTAAACTGCAGAGAATGGGGTGAGTACAAACACAAACCCCTTCAATAAATTAAGGCTACAATGTGACTAAATACAACACTGATGTCAATGTTTCTAATGTGAAAACAGACATTCCACAGAACTGAAACAGCATGTTCCTGTTCTTCCTCTTGGTAGAATTTGACTACACAAATGAATGAAGAAAATGAATTAGTCCTGTTTCCTGAACTGTAGTGGGGTGTAAACTCAAATGTGTTTGATAATGACTCATTCCACATTCATGTTATTTTAGTTTAACACACACAGCCCTGTTAGTTTATATAATGTTACATTACATTTATTTGCCAGACGCTTTTATCCAAAGTGACGTACAATAAGTGCATACAAAAGGTAATTGGAACAACTACGAAACACAGGTCCGATAAGGTACAATATTTTGCACAGTTATTCATAGCCATGAACACATTAAGTCCAATTCACACAGTGAACATTACTCTGACCTAACCTATGCTAGTCAAACTAGGAGGCATTACAAGCAACGTCTAGACAATGATAAAAGGCACAATAAGTGCTGGATGGAGGTACATGTAACATGAGTGGCACAGGAGGTACATGTGTAGAAATAGAGGGATTTAAGTGATAGAAATGATCTACAGAGTGGTGATAGTTAGTCCAGGTATAGTCTGAAGAGATGCATCTTCAGACCACGGTGGAAGATGGGTAGTGAGGGAGAGGTTCGTAGAGGAACAGGGAGTTCGTTCCACCACTGGAGAGCTAGGGTGGAGAAGCTCCATGGTAGAGACAAGATTGAACCCTTTACCCGGATGGCAGGGGGTGCAAGGCAGTGGTCAAGTGGCCGTATAGGATTTAATCATGTGCTGTAAGTAGACGGGGGCTGTCCTGTTGGCTGCAGTGTAGGTGAGGGTCAGGACTTTGAACCTGCAGTGACTGGTAGCCAGTGGAGTGACCTCAGCAGGGGAGAACTTGGGAAGGTTGAAGACAATTAATGTGTGTAAGGTGTGTAACACACTGCTATGTGTTTGACACACACAGCCCTGTTAGTTTATATTAATGTTTGTAAGGTGTGTAACACACTGCTATGTGTCTAACACACACAGAGCCCTGTTAGTTTATATTAATGTGTGTAAGGTGTGTAACACACTGCTATGTGTTTGACACACACAGCCCTGTTAGTTTATATTAATGTTTGTAAGGTGTGTAACACACTGCTATGTGTCTAACACACACAGAGCCCTGTTAGTTTATATTAATGTGTGTAAGGTGTGTAACACACTACTATGTGTTTGACACACACAGCCCTGTTAGTTTATATTAATGTGTGTAAGGTGTGTAACACACTGCTAGGTGTTTGACACACACAGCCCTGTTAGTTTATATTAATGTGTGTAAGGTGTGTGTGTCCTCTCTGCAGGCTGTCAGGCTGTAGAGTCACACAGAGAGGCTGTGATTCTCTGGCTTCAGCTCTGCGTTCAAACCCCTCACACCTGAGAGAGCTGGACCTGAGATACAATCACCCAGGAGACTCAGGAGTGAGAGCGCTGTCTGCTACTAAACTGGACACACTCACACTGCTGTAAGTACAGAGAGTTTCCACACTGCATCTCACACACACACACACACACACACACACACCTGAGAGAGCTGGACCTGAGATACAATCACCCAGGAGACTCAGTAGTGAAAGTGCTGTCTGCTGCTAAACTGGACACACTCACACTGCTGTAAGTACAGAGAGTTTCCACACTGCGCCTCACACACACACACACACACACACAAAAGGAGTTGGGGCGGGCATGGAGGGCACTGTTCACACCAGCGTTACTCAAGAGGGTTGGGGATCTCCAGTGGAGGGTGCTGCAGGGGATCACTGCAGTAAATAAGATGTGGTTGTTGTAGTTAGGGGTTTGATCAGGGACACAGTGATGGTGGAGTTTCAGTATTACAAAGCAATGGAGAACCTGAGTGTGTTTCAGAGTGTGTGTGTTATAAGGGTGTTTTATGTTCAGTGGAGGGAGGGGAGCTATTTTTGCACATGGAATAGAGTGAGGGAATGGAATAAGTTTCCTTTGTGACAGATTTGTGTGTTTTTCATATGATCGTGGTTTTGTGTTTTATTGTGTCTTTGTTTTTATTTATGTGATGTCATTGGTGTGTTGAGAGTGGAAATAAAGGATGGTTAAAATTCTAAATTCTGTTCTGCTGTTCTTACAGTGTGGACCATGGAGGAGAGAACAGGACCAAACCAGGACCCAGGAAATGTGAGTGTGTATCGACACAGAACACTTTCCATGGGTACACACTCTGCTGTGTGTGTGTGTGTGTGTGAGAGAGACTTCTCTCTTACACACATAAACACACAAACAGAAGCACACATGTACACAAACACACACACAGAGATACTATCACAGCTGTCTCTCTCTCACACACATAATGAGGTGAATATTAATAATGATAATTAATCTCATGAATGTCTCTGGTGTGCAGACGGCTGTCAGCTCACACTGGATCCAAACACAGCGCACAGAGACCTGTCTCTGTCTGAGGGGAACAGGAGGGTGACACACACACCGGGGAGAGAGGAGCCATATCCTGATCATCCAGAGAGATTTGCGTACGAGCCACAGGTTGTGTGCAGAGAGAGTGTGTGTGAGCGCTGTTACTGGGAGACTGAGTTCAGTGTGTCTGTGGGGGGAAGGGTTTATATAGCAGTGACATATAAAGGAATCAGCAGGAAAGGATGGGGTTCTGACTGCAGGTTTGGATGGAATAAAAACTCCTGGTGTCTGAGGTGCATTAAACCCAGAGACTCTGATGAACTCAGTTACTCTGTCTGGCACAATGAGAACCAAACACACATACCTGCCCCCCCCTCCCCCTACTGCAGAGCAGGAGTGTGTGATGATGATGGTAGAGGAGTGTGTGTGTACAGGGTAGGAGTGTGTGTGGACCGTCCGGCCGGCACTCTGTCCTTCTACAGCGTCTCTGACTCTGACACACTGACCCTCCTGCACAGATTCCACACACACTTCACTCAGCACACACCCCTCTGTGCTGGATTTTATGTGTTTGACTCCTCAGTGTCCCTCTGCTAACTGGAGTAGAGACACACACACAACACACACACTCACTCATACACATACACTCACACATACACACTCAGATAAACATAGACACACACACCCACACCTACACACACACACTCTCACACACACCCTTTCTCTCTCATACTCACACTCATGCACACGCACTCACACACCTACGCGCACACACACTTGTGCGCACACACTCACACTCGTACACACACACACACTCTCGCACACCCACTCACACCCAATCACACACATGCACACACACCTACACACATGAACACAAAAAATCTCTCGCACACACAAACCCACACATTCACCACTACACACTCACGCGCACACACGCATGCATGCATACGTACACACGCTCGTAACCGTACGCACACACACACCCTTTCTCTCACACACACACACACTCACATCCACACACATTCACACAAACGCACGCACACACACGCAAACACACACATTCACTAGTGCACTCTCACGCGCACACACACATACATGCATGCATACGTACACACACTCATAACCGTATGCACACACACTCTCTCTCTCTCTCTCATACTCAGTCACTCACACACACACCCTCTCTCTCTCACACACACACTCACATCCACACACATTCGCACAAACGCACGCACACACACACAAACTCATGCACTCACGCACACACACATACATGCCTGCAGAGACACAAACACGTGTCAACACACACACTCCTCAGTGTCCCTCTGCTAACTGGAGTAGAGACACACATGCGCGCACACACACGCATACACACACACGTGCGCATACACACTCGAACGCATGCACACACACACTCACACACATATATAAACACAAACACTCATATACACCTAGACCCTCACACACCCACACCTACACACACACACACATATACACACACACTCACACACACACACACACGTATACACACACACACATATATACAGACACACTCATATACACATTCACACACACACACACTCAATCACACACTCACATATATATATATATATATATATATACACACACTCATATGCACCTAGACCCACACACACGCACTCACACACCTACGCATACACACTCTCTCACACCCAGTCACTCATACACACCGTCTCTCTCTCACATACACTCCATCACACACACACATACTCTCACACACACCCTTTCTCTCTTAGTCATGCACACGCACTCACAAATACACACACATGTTTACTCATGCACACGCACTCACACACCTACGCACGCACTCTCTCACACCCAGTCACTCACACATAACTACACAAAGACACACACAATCTCACGCACACCCACACGCGCGCATGCAAACATACACACGCTCATACCCGTATGCACACACACTTTTTCACACTAATTCTGTCTCCTGTTTCTGCATCTTTTTTAAAAAGAAGCCAGTGGCAAACTCCTCCACTTAAATGTGCATTTTACTAATTTTTACAGTTGCTTTCATTCATTTTCACAAGAGTTCCAATGTGCAAATTTCTGTGGGCAAATGCAGCTGATGAGAGGAGAATGCAGAATGATCACTGCAGTGTACTTATTTTATTTCATTACTGTAAACAACTGTAAACAATGATGGATTGAGTTTCCTTATTTATTCTGTTAGGATTGATTTTATTTTATTTTTTGCTTTAATTTTCTGTATTTTCAGACAATAATATGCAATGATTAAACCTGAATTATAAAAATATCAAATGTTTTGCTGTTGCGATTGGGATGGCAGGTATGCCATCCCGCCAAGTTACGCCTTGGCGGGGGCATGCCCCCATACCTATACAGCACCGAGAGTTTGGCACTTTTCAGGGTTCCCCACAGAAATAACCACAACAGCCACAGACACTCAGCCCTTAAAAACATTAAATTCTGTACATTCTCACCCCATTTCAACAACCAGATTTCATAAACAACTCCACATGTCCACACAATAAAGCTCCAAACTAAGGGGATTTTGCGTTTTCTCCTTCTTCTTCTTCTTCTTCTTCTCTTTCTTCTTCTTCTTCTTCTTCTTCTCATTCTTATTTTTCCTGCCGCCTATCCCACTAACAACATGTCTACCCATTGGACATTTCACTGACACCAGCCAAATCTTCACCTACACGACCCAATCAAAAACGCACATACACACGCAAAATACCAATACCTTTTTACTCTGAAACATTTCCAGTTTAAACAGCTAGTCCGCCTGTGGCCTAGTGGGCAAGGTTACAGTCTTGGGAACACGGAGTTGTAGGTTCAAGCCCAGCTAGGAACGTGTTTCTTTAACCTGCTTCGACCCTCACTGATTATTGTCTACTACTTATCAATTGTTGCTTTTGCACCATATCTACCCGGCCTTCACCGTTCAGTTATTAACCGGCTACAATATTGCTAAGCTATATGGATTCAACGGGAGCTCTTCTGTGCTTACTGGCCTGTGTTCTTCTTTAAAACCACCGGCAGGTTGCTAATGATATTTCACGCATTGCATAGCTATGACATGGTGCTGCACTAACCAAGTCACAGACTGGTAAACCTCCGGTTTAAGGCATGAATCCCGACTCGCCCTCAGGCAGATCATTTCCTCTTTTACACTAACATTTTCTTACGCTTATATTTGCTTTACCAAAACTCACTCACGGCCACCCATATGCATTTCATGACGCAAATGTATTCCTTTTATTAAAAAGTTACACCAGTTCACCGCTGTGCCATTTCTACTAACTATATTTCTTCACTTGGCTACCGTACAGAACCTTCATATCAGCAAACGCCACGTTTCTACATTCATGTTACCTCGCCCTGTTCTCTATCTAGCCACATAGGCTACAAACAATTACTACGTATGTACATTCTGCAACTCCGCTTTAAAACATTACATTTAAAATCATGATTCACTCATAAGTATAACTACTAGCACTGAACATGAGAAAAACACATTCATGCAATAGATTACACATGTTATTTAACCCTCCACTTAAACAACTAATGTTAAATACAGACTGTTATATACCGTTTGATAAGGAAACTAAGTTCGCTCATGGTCACTTCATTTACTTCGCACTATAGTCTGTGATCATGTCAACCTTCACCTACATGCCCATTCTGCTAAAAAACATATTGTTTCAACTACGCAATTTCATCATTTCGCCTAATTTATCTCACACTTGTTATTTTCTCATATGCAAAGCCTGCTGGGACATATGCGTCTGTTCCTATTCTCCACTATCAACTTTTCCGGTTCTACCTTAACAAAACAGCAAAGAGGATTCCTACCTGCAGATAAGCCTATCAAAATGCCTTATAAACCTTACAAACACTAAAAGTGCATCTTCACGAAATAACAGACAACGGAGCAGGACAGAAGGGTACACAAGTCGGACCTAGGCAGCTCTAATTCTACGGGCTTGCTGATTCTTTTGTCAATCAAGGCTCGTTGGATGCCCGTCAAATCCGTGAGTAGCCTACATAGCTACACTGGCCATATTTCACCTTTTCTGATGCGTTTACAATTACGCCACCGCACTATTTGTCACAGCCACTGTTTTACATATATAGCAAACCGAAACTGCTAAACGTACACGCTCATCAGACTGTACAAATTCACACAATGATAGCCATAATCCACAACCGTTTCTTACAGGGTCACTTCGCATTTCTCACTCTCGTAATAAAACGCTTTGCAAAAAGAAATTATATCTCATAAAAAAACACGTTTTCAACGTACAAAAATGCCAAGTTACTCAAAAGTATTGATATCAAAATGACGCCAAGTTACGGTACTACAAACAATATAGGCTATCTTGCCTCACCGAAATTTAATAACATGTATTCCAAAGCAATGCTACCCAATATTTCCTCAATTCTTTCAAGTCACTTGGCCCTGTGTGTATATAAGCGTGCAGTACATGGACAGGCCAAACATATGTGTGGATGGCTTTCTCACAGTCATGATTGATTGAATAGACATCTATATGTCCAATTTGTATTGGTATGTATGTATTTTGGTGGTCAGCCTTTCTGTTGCGTGAATGATTGTATGTTTCTTGGTATAAATGTCTGTTCGTAAATGTGAATGTAACATGCTGCGAGGCAAATGTCCCCATGGGGATAAATAAGTTCTCTATGTATGTATGTACAATATGTATTTTACATGTATTTATTGTACGTAGCAAATATACAATCACTTGTACATTTAGTCAAATTCAGTTCAGAAGCAAGTATAAACATATGTTTTCTGGAGAAATATGCTTCCTGTAGTGACTGACCAGCAGTTTTCTACATGAATTTCAATGTGTTCCACGAGGCAATACGAAATATTTGACACTTTGATCTGACACAACATTTGCATGACATTGTAATATGGTAAGATTACAAAACACAGGGCCAAGTGACTTGAAAGAATTGAGGAAATATTGGGTAGCATTGCTTTGGAATACATGTTATTAAATTTCGGTGAGGCAAGATAGCCTATATTGTTTGTAGTACCGTAACTTGGCGTCATTTTGATATCAATACTTTTGAGTAACTTGGCATTTTTGTACGTTGAAAATGTGTTTTTTTATGAGATTTATTATTGTGTGATGTATTGAACTCCTGAGGAAAACAAACGGTGGCTGTACCACTACTAATTTAAATTTTCACGCAAGTCCAAGTTTTCGTTCTATTCTTGTCATTTTGCAATTAGCCTATATAGAATTGACGATGAGAAAGTAATCAAACAGCAAATTGTTTACAACGTGTGCATGTTTTCTGCTGTTGTTGCCAGTTATATTGGAAATGTGAATGCATTTTGTCGCTTCGGATGTCAAGACATGAAAGCGAATGTTCGCATAAAAACATAATGAATGTGTTTGAGAGGATATATAAAACAGTTACAATCTGACTATTGGTCTGTTATATCCTATTTGTTGCATAACGGTCCAAGTTCAACTACCAACGACAGTTTTGCTTGACAACGGTAAAATATGCCCAAACAGCTGCAGAAGAATATTTCAATTCCATGTGATTAAATGGATAAAAATCAATAAATACAAAAGTAACCATATATAGTCATTGTTGGTAACCCGTTGTATATAAGTGGAATAAACCCCTCCGGCTGTCCCGGTTATTAGAAAATAATGTAGGCTACTTCGGTGGTAGTATGGGGTTACAGAAGAAATCATATGACAGATGGACCGACGACAACGCCGCTTTTTCATACGTCAGTGGGCTAATTTGCCTAATCTTCGCGGGACTTTAGACCCCGGTGGAAACGCAGACAACCATTGGCTGAAGGAACCTTTTAGTTCCTGGTAAAGTAGTTCCTGGAACTGAAAGTTCCGGGTAATTTTGGTGGAAACGCGGCTTTAGTTGAATTGAATTGCCTATAGGACCATTCTCAGTACAGTTTTATTTTAAATAGATTTTTTTTATGATCAGTTCCACTGATGTGGGTTCTGTTAAAAGCCTTCATGAGTATTCCAGTTCATTACAGACACCAAATATGTATATTTTGCGGGCACCAAAAATAATCATTTTGTGCAAATTTTTAAAAATAGAAGAGAAAGATAATGCCATTCTTTTTTGTGAACAATCTGGATGATGTAATGTTTACATAATTTTTTTGTCATAACTGTTTAACAGTTTTCAGACTTGTTACTTTATGTGTTAACAAAGTTATGTATGTAGAGAACAATAGTAAACAATGTCAATGAATGTAAACCAAACCAATACAAGCCAAATCAATGATTAACAGACTTACTGTGTTCTTCATATGCTGGAACTGGAAATTTCATGTACAATTTGCAATGTAGTCATTTGGCAGATACTGAGCCAACATGGGTTGCAGTTTACATGTGGTGTATTGGTAAGTAATAATGGTCCATTATGAGACTATAATGCAAATTTTAAACATCTGTTCCTTTGGAATGTTTCAGGTTTTCAATAGTTTGTGATATGGCAAAAAGTAATCAAGAAATAGATTATCATTGTTTAAATAAAGACCTTTTACTGACAAAATATTCACATTGAAATTAATAAAACAATAATTTACTTCTTTTTTTTTTTCAAAACAAAGCCAGCCATCATGCCTTGTGCGAGTTTGAACTTTTTCATGGCGTTTTTCATGGGCAAAAATGTAAATACTAGATATCCAGATATGGCAGCAGATGGAAAAATATGTAACTTATATTCTGAAAATAAAAAAGTAAAAACAAATGCAAAAACACACACATTGTGTGCACTGCAGGAACATGTTTCCCTTTTTCTCCTTTTGAAATGAGTTTCAAAGATAGCTTGTGTGCTTGATGCCAGAACCATGACAGAATATCTGAGGCGGTCAGGTCAGTGTATCTTGAGGCCAATTCGCTGGACTGCACAAAGTGAGTAATAATGGGAAGGTAGGTGTCTAAGTAGGCTCTTTCTAAACAGCAAGGGGGCGAGGGGTGTAGGCTTTAATCACATGTTGGCCTTTAAAGTAATTGAAGGTTTTTCTTAAAATTGAAATATGGCACTAGTTGAAAATAAATGTGCAGAGAACTTAATGTTTGGAGTATTGACTTTAATGTCTATATTCCACTAACACTGAGTAAATAAGTTCTTCCAGTCACATTTTTTATTCAATGTATTTTTAAAAATTATGAAATTGATTGACATAATCAAACTGAATCGAATCATGGTAAAATGAGAGATTTCGTGATGCATTGAATCGTTTCCAAAGGAATCGTAATCCAGTCCTGTGGTGAGGTCAGAGGCTTAAACCCTGCCATGTATGCTTGGCTTCTCTAGCGACGGGTCACACAGGCTGCTGCCCGTAGCCAAAGCGAATAAATCCCAACAAAAAACCCAACCCAAAGAGTCGAACCCAGAAGAAGAATCTCTACACAACAGTGCCTTTAGATCACATATTTTTCTATTATATTTTGACTTCATGCAATCTGTACATAGACATTCATGCATTTTAGTATCCAGCTGGTACAAGATCCAGGGATGCACAGCTTTCATGTTTTTTTAATGAAAAATCTCCCAAATACACTTATTTGTAAATTGCAATCAAATGTTGAAGTAGGTTATGCTTTGTGGGTGACACAGACAAACTATAACAAGGTGTAAGCAATCTGTCTTACATAGAAAAAAATCCATACTTATTTCATATACATGTAAAATACTGCCCCAATTTGAGATGGTCTTGAGAGGATATGTGGCATGTAATTGTCTTCTCATGAATTCTTGCTCCATTAAAGGGCATCCAAGGTAAGGTGAGACTCGGTGAGACCAGGTGTGTCCAAAAGGCCGAAATTGGTGCAGTTTTTTGTTTTAGCCTAGCTCTACAACACCTGATTCAACAAATTAGCTAATTATGATCTTTAATCAAGACTTTGATTAGCAGAATCAGGTGTCGATTAATTCTAGGTGAAAACAAAAACACGTACCTACACTGGCCCTTTCGGATAAGACGCGACAACCCTACTTCCTAAGTTCATGTCCTTATGCCTTTGAAGTAAGATGCTACAATCTTCCCAGAGAAGGAAGAGAGGATGTAAGGAATGCAAGAGTTGGTCACTTAGTTAGCTTCGGATAACCTCTGTTTTATCCATAAATGACAGTTTTAAGTCAAAATGGCTTACCATTCTGAATGTCAGAAGAAGAGATAATATTAGTAGAACAGATAAAGCCATGTTCTTTCATTTATGTTCAGCATATTGCAGGAAATTACTTTGTCTCTGCTTGTCTGTCGATAAATTAACAGAGCAGGATGTTTTTGACAAGAGCGTTCACAGAAACAGCTGACACTATACTGGCCAAAAAAAAATAGATGTCAAAAACATCATCCGCTTTTGTACAGAAAATCTTACAGACACAGAAATGGCTGTAACCTGCAGTCAATGAGGGTAATAATTTGTCAATAATTATGCTGTCAAATCTGACTTTATGTGGTGACTGTCAAATCAAAGTATGCCATGTCATGAAGCATCAATGCACATAATTTAAGTTGCCTCTTCTCTTCTTTTTGAAAATTTGAAAATATCTGAACTGTATGTTCCTTAACTGCTGTTTTCCTGTGCTATTGCTAGGGCTGGCAACATGTATTTCCCTTGTAAATATGACATGTAAATAGGGGATGTATTTTTATTGTACAGTGTATTTTAGTATTTGGGTCATTTTGGAAGTGGTTGGTTGTTCTCCTTTTATTTTTTAGGTTTCCAGTATGAGCGATAAGAACATTTGTACTAACTTTCTGTATTTGTCTCCAGTTGTGTAGAGGTAGTATGTAAAATATAAAAATGAAGTTCTTGTTGGTTTTGATTATGTCACAAATGTATGAAGTAAATTATTTTTATGCATAAACAATTATATTTATCTGAAAACATTTATGGATAGCTTTTATTAGTTTCTCTACAGGTAGCCTTGTGCCTATCTCAGCATGCATTGGGCGAGAGACAGGAATACACCCTGGACAGGTCGATAGTCCATCACAGGGCACACACACACATTCACTCACACATTCATGCCTAGGGGACTGGACTCTCATATTAGTCTAACCTGCATGTCTTTGGACTGTGGGAGGAAACCGGAATGCTCAGAGGTACTTCACAGAGTTTACTCCTGACTCCTTATTGAATAAAGACAAAAAATATGTTTTTAAACTTCCAAGGCGGGGGAAAAAAATCCAAGCTCCTGCAACAATGGTAAGAAACGTATGTGCACTAAAGCGCTGATGCTCAAGAGAAAGGATGGGCTGAGCCCCTTGCTGAAGTTCGGCAGACCCACAGAGGTCCTGCCTGAACTCACACGGGATAACTGTTGAAACACACCGTGAATTCCAAACGCTTATTTAACTCTGGTGGCCAAAAGCCTCTTCAAACCCCTTTGATCTAATATTTGCCTTTCATAGTCCATATATTTTATCCCATATGGAAAATAAATACATTGCTATGTATGTCAGTTTAAACCGAATGTGTTCCAAATGCATTGCAATACAGTTACACTCTTGAGTAAATGCTTTGCTATGTGTTTCAGTTTAAACAGAATGCCTACAAAATTCTTGCACAAACATGCAGCAATGTATTCTGTTAAAGGTTTGATGGTTATGATGTACCTGTTTTGAGTATTTCAAGACTGTCCAAATTCAATTTTAATAACATAAGCAAATCTGTAGTAATAAGACCAATTATCATATTTTCATGAATACGTTTATTGTACTGTAGATGGTACAATTGAAATGTTAAAATTCAATTACTTGTTTTATGTTTTCCATTTTGTCAATACCAATAAATTCAGTGGCTTACAGGAATTTATACCATCATTCATACAATTGCCCTTTAATATTTAAAACAGTAATTGTAATATTTATTGTAATTGTAACTATCTTAACATTGATCTGTATTAAATGACACTAAAATATTTCTGAATATGCCCAAATACATTGATGAAATAATATATTTACATTCAAATATTTGAAATACATATTTAAAATATGTTCCATTATAAAAATCTTTATACTATGAATATTTTATTAAAATATGATTCTATTCCATTTGAGTAAAATATGATATTAATAGGAGGACAGCTTACAGGTGGCTATTATGAGAAACTCTCCCTAACCTTTTCATGCTGGTGCCAAATCTGGCCAATTCTTACCCATTAAAGGGGTGTTCTATTTCAGGCTATCTAACTCCAGAATTGAGAATCACAGAGACTTGGCTTAAATGAAGCAAGACACTTTTTACATTTACGAGCAGAAATGAAGAGTCACAAATTAAATTATCTGAGCGATGCAAAAATGATGTTGTTCTCCTTTAGTTTTTAAATACTGAGAGATCACACATGTACAGCATAGCATGTCCTGAATTATAAACTCCTTGAGAGCAAGTATGCAAAATCTGAGGGTGACATGCAAAACAACTAAAGATATAATAAGCAAAGAGTAAGCAATGTACCCTAGTGTTCCTTAGTGTCTCCAAATCTATCTAAAATGTCTAAATTGTGCATTGCTGTAAATCATAACCTCATATATTTCACTACAAATAAACTGTTTTGACTCATGAAACTTACTTTGCATTATTTCAGAATGATGATGAGAATATCTTCATCAGTACAGAGTTGTAAGATGTTTAGGGGTCTAAAAACCCATCCAAAACTTTTGCAAAAAATGATTTTCATCCATTATGACAGTTTAAGATGAAACACTGATATGACATTGAAAAATGATTTGAAAAAACATTGTGATGCACAGTGGTACACATACCTAAATATGTAATCATTCACTCCAGTATGTTTTTGTACACTACAATATGTAATATTTTGTTGCATGGGGATGAGACAGCATTTTACAGATGTCATATCACTTCAAGGGATATTTTACATTCATCTAGCACATATCAGCACACAGTACATTTTAATGAGTATATTCTATACCATTTCCATCCCATACTAACAGATAGGGCTGTTAGTTAGCCCCCAATACAAATGTGGAGTTTGCATGTGTCCACGTGGATTTCCTCCCACAGTCCAAAGACATGCTGGTGGGTTAATTGGGAACTCTAAATTGCCCATAAGTGTGAGTGTGAGAGTCATTGGTGAGTGAATGGTGTGTGTGCCCTGCGA
Source organism: Anguilla rostrata (assembly GCF_018555375.3). NCBI lineage: Eukaryota > Metazoa > Chordata > Actinopteri > Anguilliformes > Anguillidae > Anguilla > Anguilla rostrata. The sequence continues at coordinate 1,320,734 of NC_057948.1, forward strand.
TGGATTGGCGCCCTGTCCAGGGTCAGTTCCTGCCTCTCACCCAATGCACGCTGGGATAGGCTCCAGCACCCCCAGCGACCCTGCCCAGGATAAGTGGGTATAGATAATGGTTTTGGATGGATTATTAGGAAAGGCTAACAGTTGTCTGTTACAACCAATGCAAATATAACAATATCAAAAACATATATTACAGAAATGTTACAAGCAGTAATTCAGACATGTTCACATACTGTATATCCTAGTTAGACTGAATACTTCCTGTCCTTCTGAACCACCCCCAGAGGATTTGCTTTAGCCATGCTGATCAGTCAGCAAAATTAGTAAAATATTGTGAAAAGACCAATTATGCCTCATCGAGTGCTCGTATATAAATGTGTAATGTCACTTGAATGCACAATGCTGTGCTGAAGCAACCACTCCTGCAGATACAACGGGCTCTTGCACTTTTTAATAAAATTAAAATGAAGCATGCCATATACCGTTCAAAAGTTCGTACTGTCCTCTACACGATAAAAGTATCAATTATATCAGAACAAACTGAAGGTTACAACGGTGTAAAATATTAGTGTAAAACATCCACTTTTGTGTATGACACTAAATTTAGACTGCAGGTCAATATGAAGTGATTCACACACAAATTTATTTTAACAAGTTATTTTTTATGATTTATTAAACATGTATATTACATCACAGGAACAGTGGCATTAACAGGGACATAACATAATGACTATCAAGAACTAGTGTGACAATGACGAAAAATCAGCACTGACAGAATATCAAGAATAGCTCCTTGACTGATGGCAAGACGTTCTGTTCAAGAATCTCCTGGTATGCCTCAGAATTCATGGTTCGTTAATGATGTGGAGTCGTCCAGGTCCAGAGGAGGAAAAGCAGCCCCAGAGTCTGACGTTCCTACTACCATGCTTGACTGTTGGGATAAGGTTCTTTTGGTGGTTGGCAGTGCCAAGTTTTCACGAAACATGATGATTTTGATTGTGACCTGTGTCATCTGTCCAGAGAATCGACTTCCAGAAACCTTCAGGTTTGTCTAGGTGGCCTCTGGCAAAGTTAAAATGGGCAGTTTGGTTCCTTTTTGACAGCAGAGGCTTCTTCCATGAATCCCATTTTGATTCAGTGTTCTTCTTATTGTTGAAACATGCACAGTTATCTGAGATGCCACAAGGGAGGTCCCCAGATCTCTAGATGTTATGTTTGGGTTGGCTTTTACCTGATTCATTATTTTTATTGTGGCTTTTGGGGATATTTTAGAAGGGCATCCACTTCTAGTCCGAGGTGCTGTCATGTTAAATGCTCTCCATTTGTAAATGATTTGCCTCACAGTGGACTGATGGAGCTCAAATCTTTTTAAGATGATTTTATAGCCTTCCCCAGACTGATGTGCTCTCACTGCCCTCTTCCTGAGACTCCTCTGAGATTTTTCCTCTCGGCATGGTGTGTGTTGCATTCAGATGTATGGGTTACACCAAACTAACTAAGTTTATTACCTCTATTTATCAGAGTCCCACCCAAACTTTTTTCCTGAAGATCTCTCCTTTGATTGGATCATTTGATATACAATTATTTATCTACCTGATTCTACTTGATGCAACCAATCAATTTAGGGTACACTTATTTTTGCACCTGCGTTAATTCCTTTTAATTTTGTTTTTCTACTACGCTCATGATTTCCTCACTCCGCACTATAGTCTGTGATCATGTCAACCTTCACCTGCATGCTCATTCTGCTAAAAACATATTGTTTCAAGTACTCAATTTCATAATTTCTCCTCATTTCTCTCATACAATTGTTATTTTATCATATGCAAAGCTTGCTGGGACAGCTGCGTCTGCTCCTATTCTCCACTATCAAGTCTTCCAGTTCTACTCACTCCAATTCTCATGTAAGGTGACTGATCTAGTTTAGCAAAACAGCGAAGAGGACTCCTACCTGCAGATAAGCCTATCAAAATGCCTTATAAACCTTACAAACACTAAAAGTGCATCTCCACGAAATAACAGAAAACGGAGCAGGACAGTAGGGTACACAAGTTGCGACCTAGGGAGCTCTAATTCTACGGGCTTGCTGATAATTTTGTCAATCAAGGCTCCTTGGATGGCCGTGAAATCCGTGAGTACGTACACTGGCTATATTTCAGCTGCGTTTCTCATACGTTTATACTTACGCCACCGCACCCTTTGTCACAGCCACTGTTTCACATATATAGCAAAGCGAAAGTGCTAAACGGTACATGCTTATCAGACTGTACAAATTTACACAAGGATAGCCATAATCCACAACCGTTTCTTACAGGGTCACTTCGCATTTCTCACTCTCATAATAAAACGCTTTGCAAAAAGAAATGATATCTCATAAAAAATACGTTTTCAACGTACAAAAATGCCAAGTTACTCACACATACAAGACGTACACCGTCTATAACTAATTCATTCAAACTGCCAAAATATAGGCCTGCCACCGAAATTAAATAAGCTGTATTCCAAAGCAATGCTACCCAATGTTTCCTCAATTCTTTTACATCTCAGGTTAAAGAAACTTGTTGCTGGCTGGGTTTAAACCTAGTACCCCAGTGACCATAGACTGTAACCCTGACCACAAAGCCATGAACAGACTAGCTGTTTAGATTAGAAATGTTTCAGACTAAAAAGGTATGGGTATTTTGCATGTGTATGCAAGTTTCTGATTGGCTCGTGTAGGTGAAGGATTGGCTGGTGTCGGTAAAATGTCCAATGGGGAGACATTTTGTTCGTGGGATAGGCGGCAGGAAAAATAAGAATGAGAAAAAGAAGAAGAAGAAGAAGAAGGAGAAAACGCAAAATCCCCATTAGTTTGGGGCTTTATTGTGTGGACATGTGAAGTTTTTTATGAATTCTATCTGTTGAAATGGGGTCAGAATGTACGAAATGTAATATTTTTAAGGGCTGAGTGTCTGTGGCTGTTGTGGTTATTTCTGTGGGGAACCCTGAAAAGTGCCAAACTCTGTATAGGTATGGGGCATGCCCCGCCAAGGCGTAACTTGGCGGGATGGCATACCTGCCATCCCAATAAGGGCTGTAGCTTATCATGAGGAAGTGAATGGGCAAGGCATACTGAAAGTGTGAGATGGTCCAAAGTCCAAAAGTACCTGGGAGTGTTTCAAACTCGAACACCAATTTAAAGACGGACGAGAAAGAAGAGGGAGTAAAAGAAGGAATAAAACTGAAAAAAGAAAGGAGTAAGTAGCCTGTTGTGGAGTGGGATGGAGAGAATATAAACTAAAGGTGAAGAGGTGTGGGAAGGAACGGGAATCTTCTAGCATAATCACATTAACACGCCTAATTCAGCAAAACAGAAAACTGACAATAAAATGGTGGTTTTGGTGCGATAGGTTTCTTTTTTTCCAATTTTACATTTGGGACCAAAAGTAATTAAAAAATAATTTTAAATAATTATGTGTTACTTTTTAAAAATAGTTTATGATAATTTTACCTTGTGAGATGTGGCGGTAGTCACAGGCCTAGTAATTTGATTTAAAGAGAAGGCTACATTTTGACACCTGCAACTGTAACATTGAATAATATTCCAAACTTTTTTCAAACAGTAGTAGTTTTGTCTAACAGACACTGATTTTGCACTGAATAACATAGAAAAGAACAGTTCAGTTGGACATGATGAGCCTTGTGTGGACAGTCTTCACTTTGTGGAAAGGGATGTCAGAATTTAGTCTTCTCTATAATCAAGCAGTTTGGATTTGTGCAGAATGTAGAAATGTAAAATGTAGCAGAATGTACTGTTACAGCTGTTACAGTTGTTGTGTAAATGCTATTCGGCTAACACAGCACGTTTAGCTAAAGCACAGTAGGATACTGAGGTCAAACTGGTAATACAGAGCTACACAAGCATTGCAGCATTAGTGTTACAGTTTTATAATTATCCGTAGAGAAGAAGGCTGCACATTCCAATGTTACCTGTTGCCTAGTTAGGTCAGGCGATAGTTCCACTGACAGCACAGAGCAACTGACACATTTTGATACTTGCAGGGACAACAGCAGAGACAGTTTCCACAAGATGGACGTTCAGCTAAAGAACTACATTTAACAGAGGTAAGCCCTAGTAGCCCCTTCACATAAGCTGCTTTCTTTCCATTTAAAAGGGGAACAGTTCACTCTGTCATAGGCTATTCAGCTCACTCTGTCATAGGCTATTCAGCTCACTTTGTCATACGCTATTCAGCTCACTCTGTCATAGGCTATTCAGTTTACTTTATCATGGGGTACTCAGCTCACTCTATCATAGGCTATTCAGCTCACTCTGTCATAGGCTATTCAGCTCGCTTTGTCATTGGCTATTCAGCTTGCTTTGTCATAGGCTATTCGGCTCACTCTGTCATAGGCTATTCTGTTTACTCTGTTGTCATTGCTTAAGCATTTAAAATTTGTCCCTTTAAATGTTTAGCCATTTTTTTCTGCAGTTGAACATTGTTAAGTATGATGCATTGTTGAAATAATGGCATTAACTTTATCACATAATTTTACTATATGAGTGCCGTAATTCCTTGATCCTGGCCTCCAGGATGTCAAACATGAAAATGACAAATAACCTTCCAGGCTGTCTAAAAAAGAAATCAAACAGTCAATGACTGGAAATGTCACATAACCAACATACAGACATCATAATAGCAAACCTTACACCAAAACGTATGAACAAAACCAGTCAGTTAAGAACTGGAGCTAATAAAAAACTTTAGTATTAACAGACATTATTTACCACAAACTTTCGCATATTACGTAAGGGCCATAACTGATCATGAGGAAGTGAATGGGCAAGGCATATTGAAAGGGTGAGATGGTCCAAAGTCCAAAAGCACCTGGGAGTGTTTCAAACTCGAACACCATTTTAAAGACGGACGAGAAAGAAGAGGGAGTAAAAGAAGGAATAAAACTGAAAAAAGAACAGAGTAAGTAGCCTGTTGTGGAGTGGGATGGAGAGAATATAAACTGAAGGTGAAGAGGTGTGGGGAGGAATGGCAATCTTCTAGTATAATCGCATTAACACGCCTAATTCAGTAAAACAGAAAACTGACAACAAAATGGCGGTCTGGGTGCAATTAGCTTCTTCTTTTTTATATTTCATTTGGGACCAAAAGTCATTTAAAAATACTTTTTAAAAAGTTTATGTTTACTTCAGTATTTTGTAAATAGTTTATGATAATATTACCTTGTGAGATATGATGGTAGCCACAGGCCTAGTAATTTGATTAAAAGTGTAGGCTACATTTTGACACCGTAACATTGAAAGACATTCCAAACTTTTTGTAAAACAGTAGCCTGTCTAACAGATATTCATTTTGCACTGGAATCAGGTAAATAAATAAAAGTAACGTGAGCAAACACAGAGTGATGATTCAGCACTGACATCTGTGGATTTTATTTCAGTAAATCTATTTATTAATTTAATTGATATATCTATTTATTTAACAATGCACATATTAAATTCAGTCCATCGTTTTGTCAGAAGTTTTTCTTTTCCAACTAGTGTCATATTTATTAATGAATTTATTCTTCAGAAAATAATTAAGACACATTGGTAACAACTGGATTTTCTCACATGGCAATAATAGGCCTATGGAAGCCTATATCTCTAGAACAGAGATTTATGGATAGAATAACAGATTTGTTGCACATGATGAGCCTTGTGTGGACAGTCTTCACTTTGTGGAAAGGGAAGTCAGAATTTAGTTTTCTCTATAATCAAGCAGTTTGGGTTTGTGCAGAATGTAGAAATGTAAAATGTGGGCAGACTGTACAGTATGTGGCGTGTTCCTGTTACAGATTTTGTGTTAATGCTATTTGGCTAACACAGCAGGTTTAGCTAAAGCACAGTAGGATACTGAGGTAAAACTGGTAATATGATACACACCCTGCTATTCACACACTACAGTATTTGTGTTATTATAATACACACGTTGATATTCACATACTACCGTATTTGTGTTATTATAATACACATCCTGCTACTCACACATTACAGTATTTCTGTTATTACGATGCACATCCAGTTACTCACTCTCCCGCATTCATGATATTTATGTTTTAAGGAGTAACAGAAGGAAAATTTGGCAATATCCAGGCATGAACCCCCAAAAACAAGTAGTGAGGTAAAGATAAATTCCCAGGTGGGAAGATAAAACACTCAAGCGGTGGCCAGAAAAAAGAAATCTCAGGAGGAATCCAGCTTCAGATGTGCATTCTTACACAATTTGATATTTGAATATTCTTCAGGGTTGATGTACGGATATTCGTTTAACCGTGGCGGCAGTGTAGCACAGTGAGTAAGGAACTGGGCTTATAACTGAAAGTTCATAGGTTCTATTCCTGGGTAGGACACTGCCGTTGTACCCTTGAGCAACGTACTTAACCTGAATTGCTTCAGTATATATCCAGCTGTATAAATGGATACAATGTAAAAATTGTGTAAGTCTGCTAAATGCTGTAATGTAATGAAACCGTGAAAATAGATGAACTAACCTTGAATAATATCAACGTCTCTTGATTTGAAAGCAAATTTTGCCGCTGCAATTAGTCAGTACAAACTGTTTTTGGGGGTTCAGGCCTAGTAAAGCCATTGTAAAGAGTCTTTGTGACAGCGTCGTCACGAGAACCATAGTTTTTCCTATCACTGCTGATACAGTGTCATCTACAGGCTATACTGTAACTATTATGGCATGTGAGCTGTCAACTCCAAGAATTCTTAAGAGTAACTTTTAAATGATAACAGAAAAATAATTTAAAACAGAGTACCCTTTTAATGCACATAAAAACTCAGTCCCATACAAGTTTTCTCCCCAGTATTTTTGGCATGTTGCTAAGCTAACTCAGCAGTGGAGTCTGGAAGAGGCAACAAACGCTGGCATTTAATCATTCGCCAATGCATGAGCGTTGGCTGGCCGTCTCTCCTGCTTTATTTCATTATTTTTTTCAATAAGGCAGGATGGGAGATCAGTGAAGAGAACACACAGACCTGTACACAAAGGTGCCCCAGACAGACAGCCTGGTACAGACAGATTTTCTGACTAATGTAATTAACTGTTCTGCCCAAACTGATACAAATCACAAAAAAATCACTGTGACTGCTGTGGGTGTGCATTTAGGGATAATTAGAGTGACACTGGAGGACTTGACAGGGTTGTTGACTCCAGCGATGGCACATGCATCTCAAAGTGATGATTGACATTTTAGTTTACAACTGGTGTTTTTTTAACGTCTCTACTTGTGTTTGGTGGCCAACGGGCAGGGATTTTAAAAATTTGCTTAAGAGTTGCCTGAGTTGTCTGATCTGCTCTGCATTGAAGAAACTTGGCTAACTGCACACCTGCCGTTTGTCCTATCAGGATATAGATCAGTGCGGAGGGGCAGACAAGTTGGTCAGGGGGGAGGGTGCTGCACCTTTGTGAATGATGGGTTATTATTTAGAGAGCTGGTTGTAAGCGCTGAGAGTGAATGAGTGGTGGTGGAGGTGTGGTTGGGTACAGGGGAACGCTGTAGTGGTGAATTTTTATAACCAGAGTTTGGACCTGTCCCTTTATTACCTTGAAAGAATACTCCTGCTTAGGGCTAATAAGGTGATTTGGAGTGGAGATTTTAATTCCTATAATATACTTGACTAACAGAAATGGTGCTTGTTATGGAGAAATTTATGGATAGCCTGGTATTGGTTTGCCTGAATGATGGGCGGGGATACACAGCCTAATGTTATTTTGGGGACGTCATCAGTGTTGGACCTGACAGTACCTTAGTGTGCAGCTCTATGGCTGGTGGGTGTGAATGGAGGTCTGGGAGGATTCAGCTGTAGGGACTGACCGTTATCCAATACTGTGTAGAATAGGGGCAGAAGGGGGAAGGATGAGGAAGGTGGTGCCGTGGTGGTCACCGGAATGTTCTAAGGCTGTTTGAGCACCCAGCCCTGCGCTCAGGGTCCTGCACAGGATCCTTCCTCCAGACTGTGCTGGAGTATAAGAGGGTGAAAGCAGTGACCAGGAGAGCCATCGAAACAGGAAGTGCTGGAGAGAGTACTGCTCTCGGATAGGCCAGGGCACACAGGCTGGGGAGGTGCGGGGTACGATTAGGAAAATGACAGGGGTGTCTAAGGCCACTCAAATCCCAGTTTGGGTGGATAGAGATTGTGTTGCCAGGTCTGGGAAAGAGAAGGCAAATTTGGGGGAGGACAGACTGAATTGCTGACGAGCTGTTCTGAGCCAGTGGGGGAATGTATGTGAGAAGCGGACAGAGTTTGATAGCATTTCATACAAGCATAGGGTCTGGTGAGGGGGGAGGTTGGGCTGGCTTGGTGGTGTCCCCTGTTCCTCCCTGGTTATTCCCACTGCCTGTGGTTGGCATGGGACTGCTAGAATATGTGCATCAGGTTGGAAAATCTATAAAAAAAGATTTTTTATTAGTTTCTGCCGGTTTATACAGACATTTTGGTTTCATCATGTAGAAATGATCTGGTAGAACATGGCCAGCATCCTGCTACACACACCGAAGGAGTGTAGCCTCCCCAGAAAGAAAAGCATTCAGTCTAGTAGGGCCTCCAAAGACACAAACCACTGTATCAAACCGACTATCCATGTGATCAGGAGAACAGTGTGTGTGTGCCTGGGCCTGGGCCTGGCAGGCTGTGTGTTAATGTACTTTGAGGCTGTGTGCATCAGTGTGCTGTCAGTGTGTGTGTGTGTGTGTGTGTGTGTGTGAGTGTTTGTGTGTGTGTGTGTGTGTTGCTGGGGCCTGGCAGGCTGTGTGTTAATGTACTTTGAGGCTGTGTGCATCAGTGTGCTGTCAGTGTGTGTGTGTGTGTGTATGTGTGTGAGTGTTTGTGTGTGTGTGTGTGTGTTGCTGGGGCCTGGCAGGCTGTGTGTTAATGTACTCTGAGGCTGTGTGCATCAGTATACTGTGTGTGTGTGTGTGTGTGTGGCAACCTTTTCAACCTCTGCCGTCTACAAGCCTTCAGCAGGACCACAACCACCAGCATACAGGAGCTTCAATATGCAGACGATTGCGCCCTCCTTGCCCATACCCCTGCTGCAATGCAACACGCACTGGACACAATATCTGAAATCTACAGTGCCATCGGCCTTCAGATCAACACCCAAAAGACAGAAATTATTGTCCAGACTACAGCTCCTGTATCCACCCCCCCAGTGTTTAGCTTCCACGGCACGCCATTAAAGGTGGTCCACCAGTTCTGCTACCTAAGCAGCATCCTTGCATCAAACTTCCAAATTGATGATGACATCCAAGCTCGAATCAATCGTGCTTCTTCCTCTTATGGCAGACTGCGCTCTCGCGTCTTCGAGAGCAGCAACCTAAAGCTGTCCACAAAGGTAGCAGTCTACCGAGCAGTCTGTGTCTCCACCTTATTATACGGTGCCGATGCATGGACCCCCTATCGACGCCACATACGCCAGCTGGAATCATTTAACATCAAGTGCCTCATGCATATCCTAAAAGTCACCTGGCAGGACCGCATACCACATATATCCATCCTCCAGTGTACCCAGACAACCAGTGTGGAAGCAACTTTGCTACAGCGCCAACTTCGCTGGGTCGGGCACGTCATTAGGATGCCTGAACATCGTCTCCCAAGACAAACCTATATGGTCAGCTCCTGGGAGCCAGCAGGAAACCTGGAGGCCAAAAGCGGAGGTACAAGGACCATCTTAGAGAGTCACTTAAGAAGGGTGGAATAAAGCCAGGGGCCCTTGAAGCAAACGCCATGGACCGCCGAGCCTGGGCCGCATCTGTGAACTCTGGTGTCGACCTCCTTGAATCAAAATGCACGTCCCAGAGAGAAGCGAAACGGCAGCGCAGACATCACCACGCGCAACAACCTCAAGCATCACCAGACTCAGCCCTCACGTGCCCCAGCTGTGGCAGGACATGCGGGTCAAGGATCGGGCTTCACAGCCACCTCCAATGGCACCGCCGATAGCAGCGGTAGCCACAACACTTCACTAACCACCCCCCCCCCCCCAAAGAAATGACGTTATCTTCGGCAACGATGGACAGCCGCAAGCAAGCAAGTGTGTGTGTGACTGGGGCCTGGCAGGCTGTGTGTTACTGTACTCTGAGGCTGTGTGCATCAGTGTGCTGTGTGTGTGTGTGTGTGTGTGTGTGGCTGGGTGCTGGCAGGCTGTGTGTTCATGTACTCTGAGGATGTGTGCATCAGTGTGTTGTGTGTGTCATCTGCATACAACAACAATGAGCATCTTCAGTGCGTCGACCAGTGAATTAATTGCACCTCCATCCTCAAGATAAATTGAATTTAATGAAACCATTATGTACCGTGGCAGGAGCTGGAAATGGCCAAAAGTGTCAGGGTATTTTTTGACAACTATCAAATCTCTGAGTTTGTTGGAATACTGTAAACACAAAGCAGATGTACCCTGCCACCTGGTGGCCTTGTGATACTACTGCAAGTGACTGAACTCCAAGGTTGAGTTTCAAGGCAGAAGTTCACAGGTTCTCAAGAGTTCACTGAACTGAAAAAAAAGTAGAGAATCGTCAATGCTGTGCCTCACCTTGTGTGCAAAGTGCAGTGGGTCCATCTTGTTTTTGGAATCCTTGAGTATAAATGACAGAACTGTTCTCTCCAAAAAACTACTGCAAGTGATGTCAGAGTGATCATGTTGGATTTTTAACATGATTGGACAGTACTATGCTTTAGAAGTATGTGGTCGCAGTGCAACATCAATCAATGAAAAAGCACCGATAGACTATGTGTAATCCCATCTATATATAAACTGTTCTTGATTGTTAAAACATCATCTGGATCATTTGTGAAACAGCAATTTACAGCCATACTGTATCTCCTGCAATGCTTAAAACATGAGAACAACTATGTGCAACATGAGGTGTACAAATGACAGATGAACACATTAAGGACTGCAGTACTTTAAGGCACTGGCAGTTCAGTTTAAATCTTACTGTTGCAAGGTTTAAATGTCTGGTTTGGCAGGGCATTTTTTGAACATATTTCCAGGAAACATTTAAAGCAGGTACACGAGGTAGACAACAGTTTCCCACAGTTACAGGTTTATTACAAGGAACACCAGAGAGGTACACATGCCACAGCTTGCAGAGGAATTCTTGGAAGTTTGCTAATGCCATACGCCAGAACTTTTATTAACATGAACGAGCTTGTCTGAGTAAATGTTTCCCTGTTTGTAATTACATCAAACACACATGTGATGGAGACAGAACCATGACATGGCAGTATGTTTAATCTTGATGCTTTGCTTTAAAAAACATTTCACCTTTGTTATCATAACAAGCCTACACATTAAAAGCTAATTTTAACATTTACCACATTTCAGCTTGTGCGCATGTATATTTTGTAATGTAGTAGAACAGAAAAGCTGTTTTTCATGCCGGAGGATGACCTTTCATAAGCGGCTCTGACATGCAGTCATACGAGTGCCCAAGGGGGGTCGCCAGAGAGCAATGAATCACAGATCCCTGTCTGACTGAACCCTCTCGTACCCTGGGCAACACAGGCACCAATCGTACGTCTCCCTGTGGAGCTACCGGCCACAGTCGGCACTGGCACAGTCCGGATTCGACCCGAGGCCGTGAGGCTCATCCATGCACCTCAGCGTGGTGCCTTAACCGAATGAGCTATCCAGCAGCCTCAAGCCTAATTTCAATAAAATTACAACCTATCAGCATCCGTAAGAAATGTAGACTACCATACAATGTGCCAAATAATTACTGCATTGATAGGAACCACTGAAAGCAGGTACATGAGGTAGACAGGAAATCATCAGGTCAGACGACATTTTTCCACTGTAACAGACTTTAGTACAATATGCACCAGGGAAATACCCACTACACAGCATGCAGAGGCATTCTGTAAAGACTCACTAAGTTGTCTCAGTCTTGATAGTAGTTTCTAAGCATCACACCTTATAAGGTCACATCTCACAAGCATGGAGTCTCTGTCTGTGGTCACACACGCATGTTACGTCAGTAATTAGGCCTCTCAGCACGCAACACAACAGCACAGTATAGTGCCTGGGACGGGGGCGGTATATCCCCATGGTGGGTGCCAAAGTTTTTCGGGTCCTCTCAGGAGTGATGTTGTTACGGCCCTGAGCTGTATTCCATCCTCCCCGTAGCTCTCCATCGCTCTTCTCCCTCATCGTCACGGTAACTGAGAATGTGGAGACTGGGACAAGGCCACAGGCCTATGCAGAATTGGTCAAGAGTGCATACAGAAATACAGAAACATACACTTCCCTTCACTACCTTAAGCCTCCAAGCAGCTGTACACTGCAAAACACAGTCTGAAGTGCATTACTCACTGCAGTTTTCCCACTGGATCTACAGGAACTGAGGTGGAGCAGTGAAAGAATGGGCAGTGATTCACTATGTGCAATCATATAGACATGGAAACTGTTTTTGATCAATAAAACATTGTCTGGATTATTTGTAAAACATTTTGGTTTAAAGTCACATCTACTGCAATTATTAAGAAAAGACTGTTGAAAAAAGTAATGGAAGTTCAGTTTCACACTGAGCTATTGTCTCATGGGCGCTTGCTAGTTTGAACCATAATCTCATGTTTGTGGCAAAAATAACAGAATCTGCATAACAAGTACATTAAGCAGCAAGAATCATTTTGCAGAGTTCTGAGAGATAGCCTTGTAATAACTTGTCACTAGATGGATTACAGAAGCTTTCTCTGGTCAGCATGAAGTTTGGCTTTTTGTGCATTACTGTTGCACTACGAGTGTCATCAAATTGTTGTTGCAGAAATCATAAATGATTCCATGTTTTCACCTGCGAGCAAGAACATGGACACTGATGTTTCTTAATCTGAAGGGAAACTTTATGTTGTGTAAAATTAGAGATTCCGTGTTGGCTTTTAAACATCTGTAGACAAAATTGTGTAATTATTTCTTTATTAGGAGTATATGGACACAGTGACCCAGTACCCAGAGGAAACCAGCACAAGCACAGGAACTTGCTAGCTCCATGCAGAGAGGACACAAACCGGGACTCTAACTCTGCTTTTTTTTATCGTCACATAGATTGTTTTGCCGTGTGTGATTTCACGATTACACTTTTTGCCCAAAAACTGAATTAAAGAGCATCAGTGCTCTTATTTCTCTCTAGGGAGCTACACATAAACACTAATGTGGGTAAAACCAGACCCAAAGCCAAGCCTCACTGGGGGCTTCAGTCGTTGCAGCCGGGAGAATAGAAGCTAGATGAGAAGGGGTGTTTGGAGGAATAGGAATCTGCAGCTATGATCGCAATAACGCTTAATTTAGTGAAATAAAACAGATAATAAAATGTAGCCTGAGGAGTAGACGAGGAGTAATATGTTTTTTTTAAATTCCCCATTTGGGACCAAAAACAAAAAAAAAATACCCTTTTCAATTAACTTTTAAACATTTTAACGTTTATTTTAGCATTTATTTGGTATTTCATGATAATTTCACCTATTTGGATTTGACGGAAGTCACAGACCTGTCGTCGGCTACATTATGACATCTGCTACTGTAACAAAAACAGACCGAACATTTTAACTGTGTGGTTTGTGAAGTCCAAATGTTATTTTTGCTCTGTATTCACACAGTTTGGATTAAGACAAATTAACTTGATGTCTGCCATGTTAAAGTCGGTGGTCAGTAGTTAATTCACGTATGGAACTTTTATAGCTGGTCTTCTATCATTTGAAACGAGACATTAGCTCCTGTATACAAGAGCATGCTAAAAAAGATGCTTAAAGGATATTCATTTGCATATTTTCTACCCAACTCTGACTAGTTTCAATTCATGAAGACCTAGTGGCCATGTCCTTACCAATTAATTATGTTCTATTGAAATCGTACAAGTTTCAATGATAATAAATTCAACTACTTTAATAGTAGCAAGAACTGAAAAGAACTGCGGTTATAGTTGCATTAAGACGCCGTTTCTTGTGTGAACCACAAGGTTGCAGCATGTAGCTGTGCATGTAGGTCTACTTAAAAGCACGAAAGCGTCTGATTTCAAAGCCACCACGTCAAAGCGAATTTACGTTTTGCCTGAGTTGGATTGAAGTTGAAATTGAAATACAACATAAATTGTACTTCAGCGATTTCGAATCGAATTACAATTACGTAGAAACGTAGAATACACGATAAAATGACTTTTATGAGATAAAATTGGACTACTTAAGAAATAATGATCTACTTTCATGAATAATTGATTTGGAACGTTTTTGGATGTTTTCCAAGATTTCTCACGAGCATGTTCGTGTACATTACATTACATTACATTCATTTGGCAGACGCTTTTATCCAAAGCGACGTACAAGAAGTGCATTTTCATGATCGTAGACAACTGCTGAACACGGGTTCAGTAAGGTACAATTACTTATTTTGTACAGCTATTTCTAGCTGAGAACAACGAACACTATCCTGGTCTAACATCTGCAAAGCCAAACTAGGCAGAAGATTAAGCTAGAGTATTAGGACAAATACAATTTACCAAGAAGTGCAGGGATGGGGCAACATGTAACAAGTGACAAGGAAAAGGGTTTTTTTTTTTTTTTTTTTATATATATATATACACAGCATGGTGGTGGTTATTCTAGGTATAGTCTGAAGAGATGAGTCTTCAGGCCACGGCGGAAGATGGATAGTGAGGGGGAGGTTCGGAGAGGGACGGGGAGTTCGTTCCACCACTGGGGAGCTAGGGTGGAGAAGCTCTGTGATCCCTTTGGGCGGGTGGGAGGGGTTACAAGACGCCCTGCTGCTGCAGAGCGGAGTGGTCGAGCAGGCACATAGAATTGAGTCATGTCCTGCAAGTAGATGGGGGCTGTCCTGTTGGCGGCAGTGTAGGCAAGGGTCAGGGCTTTGAATCGGATCCTGGCAGCGACCGGTAGCCAGTGAAGTGATCGCAGCAGAGGAGTGACGTGGGAGAATTTGGGGAGGTTGTAGATGAGCCGGGCAGCGGCATTCTGAATCATCTGTAGTGGCTGTATGGCACAAGCTGGCAGGTTTGCAAGGAGGGAGTTGCAGTAATCAAGGCGAGAGGTCACCGTAGCCTGGACGAGCAGCTGGGTGGAGTGCGTCGTCAGGTATGGTCGAATCCTCCTGATGTTGTATAGGAGGAATCTGCAGGACCTTGATGTTGCCTTGATGTGCTCCTTGAGGTCCAGTTGGTCATCCAGGACCACCCCCAAGCTCTTGGCAGAGTGTGAGGCAGTCACTGTGGTGCCATGCCGTGTATGTTAAATGTATGTAAGGGGGGTTGTTTATGGGTAAATGTGCGGTCAAAACACTGACTGGAAGCATGGGTAGTTTACGTTGCCATATGTTTTAAAATTTTACATGAAACGCAATAACAGGGATATCAGTCGGCTATGAATTGTCACTAGCATATCGTGTACACCTACAAGCAAAATACATGCATCTCAGTTATTGACTTGATAGGGGTCACAATTATTGGCACCCTTAAAGATTGTAAAAAATAAAATCTAACAGAGTGAACTGTACACCAGCATGTAGATATGAGATTAAGTTTACCTACACCAGCATGTATAAAAGACATTACGCTGATCTCAGGCCTAAGGAACTGTGTCGTGCTCTTCCATGGCTTGCTGCTTCACTGGAGTATAAAACTGAGGCAACCCGCTTATAAAATCCATTTTTCATCAAAAGCAACAAACTGACAAATGAAGAAAACAATGGTTGTTGACCTTCAAAAATAAGGAAATGGGTCAAAAACTAAACAAAGAAATATACAACTTACTACTGTGAGACCAAATATGAATAATTTCAAAACCCCTGGAGTAGTGTTAAACCTGCCCAGTAGAGGGCGTTAATGTATCTTAGTCTCATGCATTACATTACATTACAGGCATTTGGCAGACGCTCTTATCCAGAGCGACGTACAACAAAGTGTATAACCATAACCAGGAACAAGTATGACGAAAACCCTAGAGAGAAGTACCGGTCCAAGTACAGGGAACAACCGCATAGTTCAACTTGGACCCTGATGGTTAAACTGATTAACACTAACAACGAGAACGGCAACAACGCAATCTATGGAAAAATAAAAATAAATAAAAATACAATTAGTCGTTAAGACAGGCGCATCGACTAAGTCACCTATGAAACAGCTGCCTAGTTACAACCCTAAGTTTTAGTCATTTACAGGGGGAAGGGAGGGATGGGGAGAGGTGCAGCCTGAAGAGGTGGGTCTTCAGTCGTCGTTTGAAATGGGTCACAGTCTCAGCTGTTCTGACCTCCACAGGGAGGTCATTCCACCATCGTGGGGCCAGAACAGACAGGAGACGTGTTCTGGAAGTGCAGGTGCGAAGAGGGGGAGGTGCTAGGCGTCCTGAGGTAGCAGAACGGAGGGATCTGGCTGGCATGTAGGGTTTGAATATCTTGTGGAAGGTATGCTGGGGCTGATCCCTTGACTGCCTGGTATGCTAGGACCAATGTTTTAATTTGATGCGAGCTATAACAGGCAGCCAGTGGAGGGTAGTGAGCAGGGGAGTTACGTGGGAGTGTCTGGGGAGGTTGAAGACCAGACGACCCCAGCATTCTGAATGA